>NC_031769.1:25784330-25806826 GCF_001522545.3 Parus major | reverse complement strand
CCCATCAGCCATCAGCACTTCTAACTTCCCCTCTTTCCTCAGCTTTGCTTTAAAGGTAAAGCTACCCCATGACACATGATAATGTATACATCTGCATCACTTCATTTCTTATGAGCTTGTCTTTTTTTTCCAGATTCCATCAACAAGTAGAAAGTACAGATGAGAGGGAAACACCAAATAATTGAAGGTAAAAATACCAAGTTGTCTTTTAAGTATCAATAAAGCTCTAGTATTGGGGAAATATTCAGAATATTCCAGAACTAAACTAGCCTATCCATCTTTCTTCAAGTACTTGGTGCATATGTGTCACAGGCCCTCTGCAGGAAAAGGGACAGACCAGTTATCTTAAGGTTTGTTTACAGCACCACTTGGTCCTTCAGCTGGGCTGTAGTGCTGAGATCCTCAGTTCAACTTTGTGGCTGTCCTCTTGGAGTCAACCACACCCATTAATAGCCAGGCCCATGGTGGAAAACCAACAATTAAAAAAAAAATACAACCAACTTCGTAACTTAGAAATTATTAGCTTTTTAAGAGCTAATAATTTTCCATCTAATAAAAATCTTAATTAAAAATGCTTATGTTAGTTAATTCTTTTTTTTTTTTTTTTAATTCTGGTGCTGATAAAATATTCTAATATCTGGATTGTCTTATATGTGACATTTGCTTTCATAAGCCATGCAGTTATCAGAAGCTAATTCTGTTGAGAAACTAATCAGGGAAGGTGTTACACAAATGCAAAACATATGATTAAAGAGAGGGAAGGCAAAGCTCATGCAAAGAACTGAATATTATAATGAAATTGCCACTGAATGGAGATGTGAGGACTTCAAACTCAGTTTAATTAGGCCACTGAGTGGAATCCCCTAAGACTGACAGGAATTGAACAGCTAATAATCAGTTTGTTCTTTACTGATTACCAGCTAATCATGTCCCAAACACAACCCCTTTCCCCTTTCTCATTATGAATACGTTTGCAAGCCTTCTTTCTAATTTCTGCACTTTTATGGGCACACAAGTCCTAATCAGATAACTTCAACAGCTTCAACTAGTGTCTTTAAAAGCCCACCTATTGTTTGTGGAGCAAATATTTGCATCCTTCAGCATCACATTGGTAAACACTGGCTGTGCTTGTAGATAGTGATGAGAAACCCAATTATGCAAGGGCAGCATGTTCTGCTACCTAATTTTCCAATGTTGATTTCCATTTTCCAGTGGCTTCGGGTGCCTCTTCTGAGTACTGTAATTCTATGTACAGAGAAAACCCACTTGCATTCAGAATTTCATGCAAACCATGGCACTGACATCTGAGACCTATTCCTGTGAAGCTCCTTTTCTATAAAAAGGAAGAATAAGCTTACTTTTTATGTGTCAGCTTCCATATGAACTGTAAGCTCAGATTTGTATCTATACCCCTTTTAAGTAGTTTGAAAGAGGGCTATTGACTTCCTGGGACCTTACATCTGACCTGTCATGTTATAGACAACAAAGTTATATGGTTTGAGTGTTAGCTGACAAGAGAAGTAGAAACCAACTAAATCAGTAGAAAAGTATCAATTGGCTGCAATGGGGTGAACAGGTTATCTGGAATATTTTTAGAGGAGATTTGTCATGAAAAGTGTGAAAGTGTCAGTTGTCTTTTGAAAAACAGTAAGCTGTTGGGTGACTAAATTCTATACATATCTCAGTTTTCATTAATAGAATTTCCTAAATTCCCTATAAAGTTTCTTTGCCTATATAAATACTAAGGACTTCTGTCACCTTAACACACCTAAGCAGTTCAGCACCAAGACCATGACTATGTCTCATCAGGATCTTCAGAATCTCTTAGCTCTAATCCCATATCCGGAGTAATTTCTGTAGACAACACAGAGGGCAGAAATGCTTTCATTAAAGCATTTAAAGTGAAACAAGACAGAAGTACCTGTACACTTCCATCTTTTCTCTAGTTCAGAGATTAGAGGACCTTTGTAAAGTGTCCCCAGCATGAGAGGACTCAAGTTTGCATCTCTTCCCTACAAGGCATCACACTTTTTCAAGCAGTCACACATTTTCACTCTCCTGCTGTGACTTTGAAATTTATTTTTTTTTTAATGATGATTCAGTATTTTTGTTTGGTCCATAAAAAAGGAGCGTGAAAAATGTAACTTCTTCCCAGTCAACAAATCAGGACACCTGCAGAGGAGACCTGTGTTCTGATCTGTTCCCATGGGCTGTTTCTGTGTCTCACATCATGAACACTAAATGCTATGTATGAGTAATTACATGAAGATGAGAGAGAAGATACCTCATTATGTGCTACACTTCCTTAGAAAGCCAGCAAACATCTCTAGTGACAAAATAACTAGTAAAGTCTACTAAACAATTCCCAGTGATCTTATGGATATGGAAAAAGCAAATAGCAGGGCAGTGGGTCACAGAGACATCATCTATCTTGTTACTGCTACAAGCATGTCCAAATTCTTCCAACACTAGTTTTAATTTTTCTTGTCCATTTTTAACATTTCTTTGGCTGTTCTTAGCATTAATTACTACTGCAACAGTACACGTGCAACATCTGGAAGCTGGCAAGAATATGCTGGAAATAAATTTCATCTTACTGAGCCAGTTAATACATTGTTGTTTGTTTGGAGATTTTTAATTATTCACAAGAAAAGGTTTCTTTTCTCTTCTTAGACTGAACCTTATAAACAAAATCAACACAAAATGAAGACAAATAAATAAGCCTCTAAAGAAATATCTTTAATTTGTACATGTATAAAATTTGTTTGCAATTATTGTTTTTGCTTTTAATTATACATTTTAAAATATATCCTTACAATTTTAGATTTTCTTTGCATTTCTTTTTAAAAAAATAAAAATAATAAAAAAATCTTCTTAAAGAATTCTCTCGCTTTTTTTTAGGGAAAAACAACCCTGTTTTGAAAAATAAACAATAAAATAAAAAGAGATGAATGAACAATAATAATTTAAAGATAAAACTTTACAGAAATAATTGTTTCCCCTGGCCTAGTTCCTTAAATTAATAAATAAATAATTAAAGGGAAAGAAGGAAGCAGTAAAGTGACTGCATTAAGAAGTTGATTGATGTGTTGCTCCTGTGCGATGTTCGGCAAGCTTTTCTCTGGAGAGACTTTATTGGTTTGCTGGTACTAAATTTTCCAAACATATATATATCTTCTGATGCATGGCAAGTTTGTCACTGTTGAGAAACTACGTCAGCCAAGTTAGAAAAGTTAAGAGCCTGTAAAACTTAAGTCATCCAGAACTGCCACTAATGGAAAAAAATATAGAGAGATATTAAAGAAATTCAAAGTTATATGAAGGTTGAGGTTTTAGATGGATGAGGGTAAAAGGTGGGTAGCACAGGCATTACACTTGCAGATTGCTTAAAATATATAGAAAAGAATAATTTAAAATACAACAGAATGTCAGATCACCTTCTAAAAATTTTACTTTTTATAGAAAAGAAGAAGAGTTAAACCTGAATCGTATACAAATTTCCTAATTCTGTCATTTGGGCTCTTTGTATATAAAGTTTAGCAGTACAAGGAAGCTTAAAATGGCAGTTGAAAACAATAATAAATAAAATATAGTTCAATAGCATTAAATTAATTTCAGAAATAATAAATTAGTCAATTAATTATTAATTAATAAAATTCCTGTCTGAATTGGGTTTGTTCAGCCTACAGAAGAGAAGGCTTTGGAAAGACCTAATTGCAGCCTTCCAGTACCTGAGGGGAGCCTAGAAGAAACAGGGACAGAGACCACCACTTAAAAGAGCATGGAGTGACAGGAGAAGGGATAAGGGATTCAAATTGAAACAGAGAAGATTTAGAAGATTAGGAAATTCTTTATTGTGAAGGTGGTGAGGCACTGGAACAGGTTGTCCAGAGATGCTGGGGATAGGCCACCTCTGGAAGTGTTCAAGGACGGGGCTTTGAGCAGCCTGGTCTAGTGGAAGGTGTCCCTGTCCATGTCAAGGAGGCTGGAATGAGATGGTCTTTAGAGTCCCTTTCCAAATGAGCAATTCAGATTGTTCTACAATTCTGTGAAAATCAGCATAATGCAAAAATAAGTTTGGCTTTCTCTAGAGCCTTAAACCTACATAATTTAATTCTACAATTTTTTATTTTCTTTTTTTAGAAAACCTTGATTGTGTTCCTTAGCACAGTTTAATAGCAGGTGTTTTCCACAAGATTTTTTACTTGGTACATTCTGCTCCTATGATTTTCTCAATTCATTTAATTTTTGACATTGAAAAAATGATGGAGCTTGTCATTGGTCACTGAAGAAAAATTCAGGTGTTTTCTCATTTTAAAGAGGTTTTTCTCTGTTTTACCATTATAAATGAAGCACAATCAGTTTTGTGTCTTTAATAATTGAAATTTAGAGGAAGTTACTGGACTAAGTTTATTTCTGTGTATGTATTTTCTTTATTTTCAGAAAGGAGTAATGCTGGAAAACATCAACTTTCTCTTCTCGAAAATCATATTTTTATAAGCAATGTTTCAACGTGGTCTCTGAAAAAGATTTTCAATTGTGTAAATGACCATTAACAAAATTGGATATCTGCTGGAATATGTTGTATAACAACAGAATGTTCTCTCATCTAATAATGAAACAAAATATCATTAAACCTGGGAAACTAACAATGCAATCTAGATTTAAATCTTTCAGAGTTCACTCATGCTTTACCTATAAATATTCATGGGCAACATAGGCCTGTCAAAGGAGGTTGATAAATTCAATGGGTTTTGTACATCAAATACTTACTCACCATATATTTGTGTTCCTTATAAATTTCCTCATCAAGTGTGTCCAGGACAACCTATTTCTGAATCAGAGAACAGTGCTAGTAGTTGGGACTTGCTGTTCAATAATCCATTCACTCTTGAGATCACTGCCCTTCCTAAAGCAGGTGAAACACATAGGTTAGAAAAGAAGGCACAGCCATGGGATGGCACGTTTGTAAAAACAGAATATAATCAGCCAGACAACTGTATAATATACTTTGAAATTATATTTAAGCATGTGTTCTGCTGTTATGGGAATAGTAGATGATACTAATTTCCCACTAATCAGACACTATTATCCATCAAGAGCAGCCTCTGCCAGTGAATTGTTACACTGGTAAAAAGCTGACAGATTACTTTCCGCTACAGCGTGCAGAAATAAGAGATCTTTACAAATGACATGCCACAGCCATGAAAGCCAATGACACAGGGAGCACTTAGAGCTGATAAGAAGCATTTACTTTCTGCCACTTCAAAAGTGAATTCTCCCTGGGATGCCTTTAATCCTACCTGGCACCTTAAACCCAGTGCTCTGCACTGCAGCAAGGAGAGATGAAAGCAAAAGGGCACAGGCAAGAGAGAGACAAGCAGATTTAACAAGACAGGCAAGACATACGACTGATCATTTGTTGACATAAAATATAGCAAGAGACAATGGAATAAGGAGGAAGTAACAACAACAACAACAATTATTATAATTCTAATCTATTTTTTAATCTATTTGAGGGACTGAAGCTTTAATCAGCCATAGCAACTGCCCACATAGCTGGGAAAGCGTTCTTGTATTTGGATGAAAATTGAATGATTAAAAAATTAAATGCAAAGTTGTTCTCTTTTGCAATGAAAAAGTTGTGTGTCCACTAGGTAATGAGCAGATCATCAAAGTAAGCAGGGACCTGAACCTTGCAGATAGAGGAAATATTAGTCCAAAGTTGCTTTCTTTTCAGTCTTCTCCCTTCTGCTAGCACCACTTAACTATGAGATATCACAACATTGTCATGATACAAACAGTTCCAAGTTTTGGCTAAGACACAGAATCATCAAATGTAAACCACACTAAACTAAATAGTAAACCAATAAGAGGACTGATTTT
The DNA here is from genome assembly GCF_001522545.3 of Parus major. Classification (NCBI taxonomy): domain Eukaryota; kingdom Metazoa; phylum Chordata; class Aves; order Passeriformes; family Paridae; genus Parus; species Parus major. The sequence goes on along the minus strand of NC_031769.1, from coordinate 25,800,940 downwards.
TAAAATTATTTTTTTTCATATTATCAAAAGACAATGCTAATTCTTAATAAAGATATCTATCAGTTCCTTCCTAATCTGAAGATGTGCATCCAGGCTTGGTTAGGAGACATCTTTGCCTTGATAAATCTTTGAAAATTTCATAGCTTTGTGCTCTTCAAGGATAAGGAGTAAAAATATTTTCCATAATATACCAGATCTCATAGTTTTCTAGAAGTTTTTCAGCCTTAACAATGTTGTATTATTTGTGTGTGTGGATTTCCAGCAGTTCACTATTGTGTATGCACACAACCCAAGGACATAGTTTAAGACATAAAACAGAATGTAAGCAAGATCTTTAGGTTGCACTGGTCCTTTTAAACACGGTGCACAATAAAACAATGTGGATTCTTTTCCCTGTGGATCAGCATTAGGAAGGAAACCTTATAATATTTTTTTTAGTAAAAGAGCTAAAGACCTACAGGAAGGAAGGCTTAATATTTCAAGTAAATGTTTCCTTATCAAGAAACAGGTCAACTCACACTTGGTATTTACACATATTCTTGTGGTCCTTTTAATAAACTTATGTAGCTTGAGTCTTCAGGCTTTTTATACACTAGTTGGTTATAACTTCTGTCTCATTTTTTCTTATTCATCTCAAGATAATTGAGATGGAAAAAAAAATATTAACATATATTTTTTTATTATTATGTAATTTAAATTTTATAAACAAGTAATCCTGGATTGGTACACAACTGCAGAAGAATTATTACAGTTATAATTTTCTATGTTTACCATGACTTAGACTGGAATGTCTTTTTAGATTCAGTGAATCCTGGGGTAATGCAAATGCCAAAATTTTTGCAGGACTAACTTTTAACTGGATAACCATAGGATACAGCTATGACAGAAATAGACAAACCAAAAAACATGCAACTTTCACAGGTAATCTACCTGTGAAATCCTAATGTAATATTTAATTTAATAATTCCAAAGAATTAGATGAGAACTCTGACACATTCACCTTTATTGGAGGAAACAAAGCTGTGACACAGATGTTCAAATTCTGCTGATCTTCCTCTGCTGAACCATTCTGTCCATAAGAAACAACTTGGAGGCAGTGTTCCCAAAATAGCACACTGCTTTATGAAAGAAGGTTGTCAGAATCCTGATCAAAATAAATATATGAATGAAAGTGACAACTTGTACACATAAACTTAAGACAAATAGGGAAAGAAAATAATTATTATGAAATAATTCCAGCTGAAGAAAATGCCACTTCCAACAGTATGAATTCTGTCCCATAATGGTGAGGAACTTTCCTGGTAAATTTGCAGTTATGATAAAGAGATAGTCATATTCATAGTTTCTGTAAGCTTTTCAAATGCAAACAATCAAAAAGACAAAATGTAAAAACTTATAAAAGCTTTTTTTACACATCACATGTAATTATATAATTGTATTTATTCAGAGGAAATTCTATATGCTTTGAGTTCCAACATCCAATAGCTATGTGGGCTTTAAATTATGGGGTAATTATATGCTGTTCTTAAGGAAAAGCTGCTAGTACTTCAAATCTAATCCTGTTTGATGTATTTCACCCATTTCTGCAACATTAAAGAACTGGCTTAAAACAGTTACTCTCCATCACTTTGAAATTTCAGTACAATGAAAACAGAGAAACCAGCGTCACTCAATAGTGTGATCCCCTGTGTTTAAGGATATGGTGACCATTTTCTGTTCTTCATCCTCTTCATTTTGACAAGTTTTAATACTATTCATCAAAGAACACACACTAAGTGTATACTTGGTGGCTATCAGGGGAATTTTCAAACCCATAAAATTGTATCATTATTCTTTACCTGAAGTGAGTGATTGGTGTTCCGTGCCATGAATCTTCCTTTTAACAGATTATTGTAGGCATTGAATGAAATTTGAAAACTTCTCATGTTGCTTAAAACATAGCATTCTTAAAGACCAATCTCCAATACCTTTAATTACCTTAGCAGGGGTTTTGGACTAGATGATCTCCAGAGGTCCCTTCCAACTCTGACTATTCTGTGATTCTGTGATTAATTGACTTTAGTTGAATACTCTGCACTACTGCCTTCCCTGACTTAATTATTTACAAAATTTTGCCTGCTGCTACAATGACTAAGTTCAGCTTTTCTAAAATAATGGCAACAAAGCAGTTACTTTAATGTTGCTTAATTGAGAGAGAGCACTATGAGCATTAAAAAAGGATACTGAACTGAATGATGCCGGAGTTTAGGATGTGTGGGTCTCCTACCATCAAGTAAAAACAGTTACCCTTCTTAACTAAAAATAATGACTTCTCTTTGAAAGGCTTTTCTGAGGTAGCTGTGCTACTAAGCACTTTGGCATTCCATCAGTGGCCTCATGACAGGTATCTCCCTAAATACTGTCACATGTCCATCAGGAGATAAGGGACTGGTTGCTCTTGGGTGGACACCAGGTGCCCACAAAGTCTCCCTATCCCTTCCCACCTTCACTAGGAAATGGGAGAAAATATAATGATAGGCTCGTGGGTCCATCTAAGAACGGAGTACAGTCCCTCAGGAGCAGAAGTCTCCACCATGGGGTCACAAGCCTTACCAGCAAAACTTCTCCAGCATGGGTTTCTCTCCCCGAAGGTCCACCGGTCCTGCCAGAAGCCTGGTCCAATCACAAGGTCACAGTGTCCTTCAGAACACATCCCCCTGCTCTAGTGTGAGGTCCTCCACAGTCCACAGGTGTACATCTGCTCCACCATGGAACTACTGAAGGGGAACAGCCTGCCTCACCATGGTCTTCACCACAGGCTGCAGGGGAATCAGTGCTCTGGAGCCAGCAAGACCTCACCACATGTCACTGTTGGACACAAAATTATTCACAGACACAGCTCAATGTGTAGTAAAAGAAGAGAGCCTTTATTCTGTTGTTTTGATATTTATAGATTCTCAACAATGACCAGGGGTTGGAACGTTAGGTTACCACCCTCCCAACCACACTGGTTGTAAGAAATGACCATCAAAAGACATTTCTTTAATGGAATGTATAAATATCTAAGTTTATAGTTCCTTTCCTGGGAAAGTAGGTAGAAACAATGAAAACAATATCAGAAAGCTTAATTCTCAGAGCAGCAACCCCACCCCTGTTTAATTATCCTTGGTGTCTCCAGGGCTGTTCATCTGACATCTTCTCACTCCTCTCTCCCTGCTACTGTAGCAGATCTTCTTAAATGTATTATCCCAGAAGAATTCCAGTGTCACTGAATGTTCAGCCGTGTCCAGCAGTAGGTCTTAAAGCTCCTTATATTGTGCACAGCTTCTAGAGTCTTCCCTAGGAAGTCACCCCTGTAGCCCCTCCACTGCCAAAACCTTTCTACACAAACCCTACACACTGCTGCTGCATCTTCTGAAGCAGACTAGATTCTTTGGGGTCTGCCCAGCCATAAAGATTCAGCACCTTCCCTCCCTGCCCAGAGGAGTTTCCAAAAGCAGAAATGGATGATTCTGGCTCTACTTCCAAAATCTCCTGATATTGTGAAGACCTGTGTAAGCAATAGGAGGTCCTTGCAGAGCAACACAAAGAGATCTGTCTCTTGCTGTCAGTAGTCACTAGCAGAGAGCCTATGGTTGGATGGCAGTGTGACCAGCTAGTTATGCTAAGTCACATATGCCAAGTCTAGACAAGGTTTTCCTGAACTTTCCCCTATGGCAAGTTGACTAAGAGCCAAAGTACACTTTTAAAACCCACGTGACAAATCTTCCTTGCTCCTATTTTCTTCCCCAAACACTTTCCTTTCCATGCTTTCTTTCTGGGCTCTCTTCTCACTCATGTGCAAAATTAAATCCATTCCAGACCTCTATTCCTTTATGTCTCAGTGGAGAACACATGTATGAGGAATACAGTCCTTTTAATGAAAGGAACTAGGTATTCTTTTTCTTTATTTGCTTCTTGGTGATGACTCTTTAGGCCATGCCTAGCATATTCTAAGTGCATTTTATCACAGATATATGAACCTGGTAGGTACCAGTATGTTTTTCTGATGGGTTTGCTGATATCAGCTGTATGAGGTGATTTAGAGTTATTTAGAATCCAGTGGAATTTTAATAGGAAAACAAGCAATATCACAAAGTTCTTCTTAACAGCTACCATGAGCAGGAACCTTTCTCATCTTTTTAAGTCTGTTTGTGTCAAGAGATAAGTTCATTGATGAGACATTTTGAAATATCTTATTCTTAATGACTTTTTAAGGCTAGGAAAAGCATTAAATACTAGGATATTGTAATGTCCTACCAAAAGGAAACGTGCAAGGCTTTAAACAGGTCTTGTTTCAAAAAGCTACCAATTTATAGTGGTAGTCACTGTAAAAGTATTTACTTATTATTTTTCTTTAGATATTGCCAGTAACCAACTCTATTTCTCGTTATGCCAAGAAAACTAGAGATATGCACAAAATTATTTACTTAGGTTACAGATTATAAATTTTCAAACAGGTCATTTTCTTAGAAATTCGAATAATGGACTGACATACACCAATTGGTAGGGCTCATTTCCCTTGTGGAACAGCTATTTGTAAGCTAACACTACCTTCACGTAGGAAAGACTGGAGAGGAAAACAAGTGGAAGCTAAAAGCGACTGACAAAGGAGTCTGAACAAAATCCTAGTTTTCCTGACAGTGCAAACCTGTCCTGAACAAAGTACTGCACCATCCTGGTTAGGAAATTGGGGATAAAAGTAACAGTGACACCTGACAGTGTGATGAACTCTCACAGTCCCTTTGGAGCAACCATTGTATATTCTCTATTCCTTTTTAATCATTCCAGTCACCTACAGGCAATTCCCTCTACTATTGTAATAGTAAAAAGTGGAGATATTTTTAGCTGGTGAAAGTTCATTTGACATTTTGAATGCTTTCATCATATTATTTAGGATAGAAACACTGTTTCTCACTAATAAAAAGATTTCAAGTACAGTAGATTCAACACAAGGCGGCAAAGAGCTTTGATTATGATATTTCAACTGTGTGAGATCTGACTGTAAAGGCTAAAAGAAAATTCTGTTTCTCTGTGGGAGAACAATCTTCTGCACAAAGGCTTTTTACTACCTAGGACCTTTCTAAGTTTTAATGCTGATTTCCCTCACTTTTCTTTTCAACTTCAGAACATCTCTATTAACGTCTTTTAGACTAAGACATCATGTAGGGAATTAAAAGGGCACTACAACCTTGAAATCGAGGTCTATTACCACAATCTACTTAATTATAAAGTTATGCTTATATATATAGCACCTAATAAAAGTATGAAAGGGAAATGGCAAAGGTGTTACATTCTGACAAGTATTCCCCAGACTGACAAATAAATATGGTTTTCCTGCTACCTGGACACATGTTTTAATGCTGCAGAAAAATACACAAACACAAAATACACAAACACAGGCTCTCAGCTGTTGACTCTTGAACTTGATGAATCCTGAGTAATTCAGTCTGTCCCCTAACTCTGTGGGAAGAGGTAGGTGGCTAGCAGGTTCCCACAATTTTCAATCACACATCCAGACATGCAGGGGAGCATTCCTACCTTTGGTTTAGTTCATATAGCGCCATGATCTACAGGTGTAGAGGTGTAGGTGCCCTGGCCCTGACTTCAGTGCTGCTAATGTCCTGTCACTTACTCTGGCCCCACGCTGAGACAAACACATTGGTTGAGTGCTACTTGGTGAGTCTGCACACACCTTTGTCCCTGCTGCTTGAAATCTCACTGTATATAAGGGAAGAAGAATGGCATCATCTGGCCCTGACTGTCCTAGAGTCCTGTGGGTATGCGGCACTGACACCAAGTAATAACAGGGATGTTTGTCTCCATCAAAAACGTTTCTTTCAAAGATCTCCCTTCAGGCAGTATTTGGTTACTTCAATAGCATCATCAGATACAAGGCTCACTTCTATGCATGTATTGAGAAATCCCTTTTGCACAGGATTCTTACTAGAAGGTAATTTGTTCCACTTATTCATTTAACTACACTTCTCTTTACATTTAACTCATTTTTTTCCTTGATGACTGTACCTTGAATAATGTATATTGATATTTGTTCAGTGGTTTGTGGAGAACTGTCACCCCTACCCATTAAAACACTAAACCAACTGTGGGTTAATTCATGCATCTTCCTTCTCCTTTCATAGGAATTCAACACAGTTTCCTGTTAAGGAAATGTCACTTTTCCCTCATCATCTGCTGTATAGAATATTTATCTGGATTAATGAAATCAAATTTCAGTCCTGAAACTTTGATAAACTATATTAAATCAATGTGCAAAGCTCATCATAAACACCTCAGGTATGCCCCTTTAAGTCAATCTTTATGTTACCTAAAACTAAAGGCAGATGCAGAGGGATAAGTGATGGCAAAGAAAATCCAGATTAAACATCACTTTATGTTTTTTAAGCTGATACAGAATCCCTGTTGAATTTTCTAGGATGAGAGAAACAGAAGAAAACAGAAAGGGAGTATGAAATATCACATGAATTATGTTCATGATAATCTACTCTCTTAATCTCTCAGCATATAACTGACCATTCCTTTGACCTGATGGAGTACAAAGTGCCACTTTTCAGAAAGACTTCAGTAGACGTTCTAGTCACGTACTGCAATTCATCCTGAACACAAATGTTACGAGTGCTGAAGTTAGCAAGTTTGTAATGGTGGATGAAAAGTCAGTCTAAAGCACTGATATTTTTCATTATTTCCTGCAAAACTGAAATTCTTGGCTCATCATTTGGAATGATGGACTTCAACTGAAAGGTCACGTAACCCAAACTGGTTTTGTTAACTTCTAGATTGTCATATATATTTCAAGTACAGATCAAGTGGCCTGACTTTAGGATTCAGGTTACATAGGTTTTAAATATTCTTTGGACATTTGAAATTCAAACTGATGATAATCTGATCTCTAATTTTACAAGTACTCCTTCTTACTGAAAATTTAGAAAATTATTGTAAGAGCTTTTAGCAGAATAGTTGGAATAACTGTTTCTCTTTTGAAAGATACATGCTACACAGTTTACAATAAGATGGTGCTAATATGCCTTAAAACACACGTGGTCCTGTATATTACATTCACACAGAAGATCTTATTGCAATTGAGACTATGTGTCTGCATGTGGACTTTAGTCAGCCTTATGGTAACAAAGGTCAACATTTTAAAAAGAGCTGTTAGACCACAATCCACATCCTGCAGTATTAATATTCTTTCTGGAGTGACTCCATTTGTATTGGGAAGGAAATATCTTTTCCATAATTTTGACACAATAGGGACACTGTATTGTTTTTCTGCACTAATAGATTTTTGTATATCACAGTGCCTACTTACTTGTACTTTCAAGGCTTCATCACATGTTACTACTTCACCTGGCTGTGTTATGGGAGTTCTGGATCCTATATCATTACAAATCAACATACAGAAGCTTCAGCTGCTCTGTTTAATTAATCTGAGTAAGTTACATGAAAAAGGAGTAAATAATGTGTAGAAGCAGATTCAATACAGAAGTAGTGGAACACTCTGCTTCCAGTTTAAGGGGAAGAACTATAAAAGTAAGCACTCAGATTTTATCCTGTCTTGTCCAGATTTTTTCGGACATGGAGGTAAGCAGGCCATTAACACTTTACATTTATGCATTGCTGTTAAATACTGCCCATTGGGCAGTACTCCATACAGATACAGCATAATCATTCATCTCTTAAATTATTAGCAATTCTTCCACATTCCTACACATCTAAAAAAAACTTTCTAATATGAGCTACCTATGCTGAAAGAAAGGGATCCAAGGCAGGAGAATAATGCTCTTATCCTACTCTAAGTATTGATTTATATGCATAATTCTGAAATTATTTGAGCCAATACTCAGTAATATCATTGCAATAAGTGTGCTACCGTTTCCCTATAATTAATATAATTACATAATTATAATTAATATAATTATAATTCCTTGATTTTGGCCAACTTAACATACTGGAAAAGGTTCATACTATTTTCTGTTCTTTTCTCACTATTAGGTATGAGAAACTGGAGTCAGAACTTTAATACCTAAAGTATGCTCCAAAATATTTAGGAATAATGTTAGTACTTTGACCTTTACAATATCCTACATCTTCATTGGCCAGCTGCTTCATCACCTTCCCTATAGGTTAGAGAGGCAGTAAAATAATGGGATATACGGAACAGACAGGCACAATGGCCAATCAAACTAAGGAATATTAAAAAGGTCAAAATACTCAAGTCTACTATTATGATTTATAAAACATATGAAGAATTGTAATTTCAGTACCTAATACTATTGAGAATAATTATAGTGAGAATTGAAAATGGCACAAAGAATAGATTTTGGTGACAGTAATTTCAATTTGAATGAAAGATAGTAGTCTGTATTCGTCACTAAAACTAGGTTCATTACCTTTATGGTTTCACTCTGCAAAGGTACCCTTGGGTCTGGAACCTATTCTTCCTTTTCCTCACAAGTCAATTTAAATATTGCAGCTACCTATGCAACACTGTCACTCTGGGAAATATTTTGGAATCTATTTCTAGCAGTGGGAGTTAGAGGCTACATCTAAGTTCACATTTTTTATATCTTTACACTTGTGTGTTTTTATCTCGCTCTCTCTCTATCTATATATGGATCTATGTGTACACACCCTCACACAGCTCTTCTGAGCCTTATGAAAACCTACAAAACAAAATTTGATGATTAACTGCTGAAATTATGTCTTTTGGAATTTATGTAAGGATCACAGCTCTGCAGAATGTGAATCAGATGTCTATTTTTTTCCCAATGAGAAGTAGCTGTTTTATTGCAATGTAACAAGATACTGCAGGTGGGTTGAGCTAATTTTGCTGACTGTACATACCATTTTTTGATTATTCTTCCCCTAGGTTTGTCACTTCTAGGTTCTTTCTCTTAAAGTTTCCTTCGAGTTTGCTCTCCCTATGCAGTGCATGAACAGTTAATAGTCAATAATCAACACGCATTACCATATGCCTCCATATTTCAAACAACTAGATTTCATATTGTACTTGCAACAAGCTAGAAGAGAACTAGTTGATTGAAGACAGGTTTGATAGTTCTCTTGCTCTGCCTCACAGTCTTGGTTCTGCTCACCAGGTCAACCAGCCTGGGGCGGTGCCAGGGCAGACACACTTCCCCTGGGCACGCAGATGGCAATTGCATGGCCAGCACATGCTAATCTTGTGCTCATCACGCAGCAATCACAAGGGTTTCGCATGTCAATCACATGCTAATCACAGAATCACAGAACTATTTATTTTGGAAAAGATGTCCAAGATCATTGAGTCCAACCTTTGATTTTCACCTTGTCAATTAGACTGTGGCATTAGATGCCACTTCCAGTCATTTCATGAACACCTCCAAGGACGATGAATCTACCAACTGCCTGGGCAGTCTGTTCCAATGCTTGATAATTAAGAATTTCTTTCCATTAAGAAATTCTCCCTGATATCCTGGGACAATCAAGTGCCTACCATGTGCCTGACATGACAATCCATCATGCACTTGACAATCACACGTTCAGCTTGTGCTCAGCACACACCCAACTCACAATAATCAGGCGCCCAGTGTGTGCACGTAGCATCCTCTGCAGCTACGTCCTCATCCTCCATGTGCCAGCTAGAAAACAGTAATGTCTGCATCCTGCCTCTTTTATAAGCAATCTTTACTGTGGCTCAGAAATAGAGGTAGTTCATTAAATCATGTTGATTTAATTGCTTGAGATCATGTGAACATAGTGCTATTGCTGTCTTTGAGACTATCTAGGAAGTTTAATGGTGAGAATTTGCACCAGTGCAGCTGTAATAATGGTGATTAATTTTGTAAAATATGATTTTCATTTGCTTGCCTAGATTCCTGCAAAGAGATCTTTGCAGACAGATCTTAACATGTCTGATAGTTGAGATTTCCTTGTAAGAAAATGGCTAAAAAACCATCAAACCTAATTCTCAAAAATTTTCAACTTTGCAAATCTGAAAGAGTAAAGAAAGCAAATTAAACTAACAATATGGTAAAAATAAAGTACACATTCTGATTACATTATTTTCTACTTCAAATGAAATGCAGCATAATTTTCATGTTACCACATAATTGTCAAGGTACTACCCCTGAATTAAGGACCCTTAATCCAGTTTACTATAGAACACTGTGTCTAGGTCCTCTATTATATCTTGAGAGCATTAGCAGAAGCATTTTATCATGTTTATGAAGTATATAAAATTAATAAATGGGTTGTTTTTTATTTACAGACTAACTGTTCATTGTCTTCAACATATTCCTGAAAGTGTGTTGTAGTGAATTGCCTGCTACATTCCCAAATTATTGTGATGGTCTCTTGAAAAAGTTCTCTAACTAAATACCTTTATGTCTCTCACTGAAAAAGCTTGCTGCAGCAGGTGTCACATTAGTCATGTTCTGCAGCCTTTTTAGAGGTCATTAACTAAGATGAAGTCCTTTGGGGAATTGATAGAGATGGAAAATTAGTAAGCTGAAGATTTTTAAGCTTCAAAGACACATTATATTTTGGAAAGAAAATTACAAGGAGGTAATCTTCTTTGTCTAGTGAACATACTGAACTTCCAAACACTTCATCACTCATTTGGATCCTGTCAGAAGATGTACATTCATCTGAGCCTCACTTTGCTTCGTAACATGTTCTTCAACTGCTGTTGAAATTGTGGTATTATCTTGCTGTCTCACTGCTGGCTGACCCAAGATTGCTTTTATCTTCAGATACGTTGTACTTCTGAATCTCTTTAATTAGGTAAATTCTGCTGAAAGGTCACAAAACAGTAGTGAGCTCTATAATTTCAGCATACCAGGTGGTTGCTGCAGCATACAGAAATACTTCAGCTCAGCACAGACACATAGGGCTTCAGACAGGTTTCAGGGAGAATCATGGAACAGTTTAGGCTGGATTGAGCTTCAGAAGGTATCTTGTCTAGTCACCTGCTCCAGACAAGTTTGAGCATCAGCACATTTTCAAAAGAAATTCTAGGTTTGGGGAGTCAAAATCAAGACAGTTGCCAAAAGTCAGTAATACTGATCTAATGGAAAGAACATTTAAGCAGTCTCATAAAGACCAGTCACAAGCCAGGGAATCCAAAACCCAGCCAACACTTTTTAAATGCACTGGCTTATTGGCTTCCCACCTAAGCAGACACTAAGGTTCAGCTCTGTTTAGAATAACCAGAAAATATCACAGACTGAAGTGAAATGATTACAGGTGGCTGGATCAGATTTTGCACTTCAGAAGGCAGCTTTAATAACAAAATTTTGTTACCATAAGAATAGTTTTTTGTTATGTTCCACAATAATACCTTGCATTTTTGTGGGCTTAAAAAAAGTCTTTGCACTGTTCCTCTGTGTTCATGTTATGCATCAGAGCTCATGAGAGCACATGGACTGAATGCTTCTGGGCAAATTTAACTACTTCAAGCACTTTGAATTTGATTTTAAGTGGTTGCATTCTTCTGCGGTATTTTTTGTTTTCTTTCTGACAGAAGTCACCACAACTACTCTTTGTTGTTTTATTTACCTTTATGTCTTTCACCAGTCTAAAACAATCTTTCCCAAATCCATTGGCATAATGTCACATATCTTTATGATTTTTATTTGTTAAAAATACAACTTGTATCCTTTCAGTATCATTTTTTATCACTATAAATGACTTTATGTTTTGTAGCCATCTCCATAAGTGCATGACAAACTGTGAAATTTGCCATTTTTGCCATGACCAATCCATAAAATCTGTCATCTTCCTGCATGATGGTGTTCATGATTTACATGGAGTCTTATTTATAAGGTCACTTATTTAAATGGCTCATGAAAATTACTGTTAAGAAAGTGGATACATCCTGTAAATGGGAAGTCACATGGAACAATTTATCACTCTTTCCTTTTTGTAAAAGGAATGTTTTTTTCAGCACTTGTGTATTCTGTATTATTCCTATTGTCAAGTTTTTAAATACCAAGGGTTAAAAAAAAAGTCCATTACCTCCCTTCTGCTGAGTATATTCTGTCTAGGTGAATACCAGGCAAGGAAAGGGAGATGCAGAATGTCTTATTGTGGGTGGTCTGCAGATGCCTCATCATGACACATATTCACATTTTTGTAAGAAGCAACAGGGGGAAAATCATCAATAAAACAAAGTATGCATTAGTGAAACTAATTTGGGAAAACATACTTAAATTGTCCCTGCGCATTTGAGATCTCTATGGCTGAGGGCTGCAAGCATATAATGTAGGTCCATATTCTCAATAAGAAATACACTACAATATTCATAAATTCAGTCTTATTTGGGACAATAAAATATAGGAACGTGAATAATCAAGCACAAATATTTTGTCATAGGACTCACTAAAAGTAATTGTTGGTACAGCAGAATTTCTACTATGAGAAAAGAATCCTATTTTCAGTCTTTGTTAACTTTAATTTTCATCAAATAGTTGCTGTGTTCCACAGAATTTGGAAGATTATAATTTAAAGAAACTCACAGTAATGATGGTTGACTAAAGAGAGACATTTCTGAGAGTATTACAAATAATAAAAAGTGCAAGAGTGTGTATGAGTTTTATTATGTCATGTGAATAATGGGAGGAGAAGTATACCTGTCCTGACATTTGGTGGTGAGAGGAGTTGTGGTCAGTGGTGTCAGGTTTGGACCTGCTTGCTTTACTTCTTTCTTTTGCTACATTTTGCAAAACCCACATTTATTGAAAATCTTGCATAATTGTTTTGACACCTTTTTATGCACATGTTTCTTAACCAAAAAGAAGCTCTTAACACTCTGCTTGTGGCAGTGCAGACAAAGAATTAACAGATTGCTGTTAATCCTGGGCTGTATAAAGGAGATGGTGGGTATCTTTTTCTGCTGGGAAAAAAAAGCAGGTTTGAGAGAGCCATACCCTGAGCAGGAGCATCAGGAGCAATCAGTTCTTCCTGACTCTTTCTAGATACTGGGGGTTGTCCACAGAAGGAGACTGCATCACCATGCCTGGAAGGAGAATCTCATGACCCTACATACTCATCCCATATCCATACCAGGCATTTTGATTCCTGAGCTGGCACAGAAGAGTGTCCAATTGATTTAGAAGCATTTGAGATTGACTGCTGGTTAGCGCTAGCAGCTGCTGCCCAGCTCACTCTTAGGAGCAGCTGGGCAAACCTTGCTGTTTAACTCCTGCAACTTCAGCTCTGCTCTGCTCTGCAGACAGGATGGCTGTGAGCCACAGATTGTCTGGGTGAAAACTGGGAGCTTTCACTTACAAAGGAGCTCTTTCCAGTGCAGTTTCAAAAGGCCTAAGGTACCCTCACAAAAATTTTCAGCTGCAAATTCAGTGATTTCATTTCAAATTTAGGTTTCCTGTTCTAAATTTAGTGCTGCATGAAGAGGTTTCTACTACCCTGAAATCAAGTTTATTTATTTAGATTTACTTTCTTCTGAAGTCATATTATTTTTTAAGGACAGCATACATACATACATACGTACACGCATAAATGTGTGTGCATACATATAGATAGTGTTATGCTCTAATAATTTCAGAAGTCTCTTTTGACAGGGAGCATGAAAGAGAGATAATATCCCATCAATCAGGAAACAGATATCATCTATTAGAGAAACAGAGCAAATTATACAATAATGAAGGCTCGGATTCAAACCGAGATTAAAGACAGTATCGCTTTCCAACCTTAATCAGAGTGATACATATCTGTAGTTTCAGAAATATTAAGAAATACCACAGCTTAATGGGAAAGAGTAACTGCCTGAAGGGAGTGGATATTCTGTCACTGGGAGATGGTAGGTTATTCTTTACCAACAGGAAATCTTTAGGCAGAAACTAAATTGCCCCTTGTCATGGATACTCATTTATAAAAAGTGACACTGCTACTCCCACCCACCGATACTGACTTCCAGTAATCACTCATGTGCCACACGTACGCCCATGCAGAGTTACACCAAGTCATGTGAGCTAATATTCACTTCCACACTCCCAGACTGTGACCACTTACTCATGTCAAGATATGTGCTGTCCTGTTCATTAATACTAATGCCAATTCAAGCATATCGGTGTAGTCATCCTCAATCTTACTCAGTTATGTTGGCACTTTACTCAATCACGATCAGTCAGACCCACCCAGTTGCACTATAGCTGTGACAGATGCACACTCTCAGAGCCTCAGGGTGCATTTGACAAATAGAAATTGTGTTCCCAGATTTGGAGACTATCTGGCTCCCATATCTTAGTGGTAGAAAAGCAGCAACAACTTCATACATGTAATTTAAATAATTGTTCTGGAAGAGGAACATGTACTGAAGGCCAAGTCAAAACTTTCTGAACAGAACCATAAAGACATCTACATTTTATCATAAGTATAGACACAACTGTAAATAGGTGGCTAGCACAGAGGCTTCCAAATGAGTGATTACATCTGCAAACAGGCGTTGATGCATGTATTTTATCTCACATATTTTACATATTCTTCAATCTTTTTGGTGGATATATGTAAGTGGTAGGCATTGTACTGTAGAAAACATTTTCAAGGGCTCACCCTCCTCTGTGGGTCTTTGCCAGTTCTTTAGGTGACTCTGTATAGTATTAACAGTGAACTTTGATTTTTTTCTCTGAATTTTGCTTCCTGAAAAAACAGGGAAAGATCATTTGAAAAAGGAGCATGAAGCATGATTTAAAATTTTATTTTGATCTTCCCTGGGATTAAAAACAAGAAAACAAACTCTTTAATTGTACGTTCACTGTATGATGTAATTTTAAAGAATTATTTACCTAAACTCTGACAGTAACATAATAATAAATTATAACAAAATTACTTCCATTTCCCACACATTTTATTTATTTCACCTTTTAACAGTGGAAGTTCTTTGTCCATAGTGTTTTATTAGGAGGTAATTGCAAGATCTGCATTCTGTAAGCACAACAAGCAGAAAACTTTATTTCTCCAATACTTGTCCTCAGACTAAGCTGCCTCAGAACTGTTTGGCTTTGCCTGGGAATAGGAGAAAGTAAGTGGACCAACTGTGGCAGGCAAAGGACAAATGCAAATCAGCATTCACAATAGAAATATATTTAATCAGCATTCAGAAATTTATTTAAAACCATAAAAAAACATTTACTGTCATTACTATGTTTATGAAGTGGATGAGCAAAAGCCATCTTTGTGCATGTATGTGTGCATCAGCTTCACTGATAGCAATTTGTCTTCTTGGAGAAATGCAAAGGCTTTTGTGGAGATAGTCCTTGTCAAAAACGGAGGAGGAGAGGGACCTGGATAAGTACCCTTGATAGAGCTGTTTTATATTTTAAGAGAAGCTTCTTCATCACGTAGGTAATCGTGAAGGAAATACCTATATTATTTATATATAATATATACTTTATGCTGCCCCTTCTGACAGTGCACTGAGCACACTGAATCCTCAAAGTCACATGTTAGAACTGGGTTTTACTGTTTTCTCCTTTTTTATTGTTTTCTGCTAATCACATTGGAAAGCAAAATTACAAGAAATTGCTTTAAGTGTAATTTTTTTCATATATGACAAAATGGAAAGAAGTCATCCCATTGTACAAACAGCTCTGTGTGACAATGCCTAGAAGCTAACAAGGTACACACAATGCAGAATATTGTTGTAAAACCTTATTTTAAAAACTATAGGGGCTTCCATGGGAAGTATTAACATTGCTCCATTTCATATTCAATAAAAGCTATCATTCAAGTGTGTGCAATTATTTAGATTTTTTAGTTACGTTTGAACATCAAGTTTTGTGTCTGCTGCATGAACTGCTTAAGTGTGGCCCAGTGTCTATGACAAACACAGCTCTAGGGAAAGATTCACATGGAAGAGTGTCCTTTCTCATTCTTACTCAAAACATTTTGCTGAATCTGGGTGAACAAAGCGAGTTCACAAACCTCTTTGTAGACTCTGTGATGTGCTTAGAAATATATGTTTCATTTGGTTCTGACCCTGTGACATTGAGACCATGAGCCTTTGGGGTGTTTTTCACTTGTTGGGTCTTTTTAAATGACTTTGGGTCATTTTAAAATCCAGGTTTTTCTAGCAGATTTAATTAAGCCTCTAATATAACCTAAGAAATTACCTAAATATTGACACCTTCTTTTATAAACCATATTTTTTTCCATAATCCTCCTGTTGTTTTGATGCTTGGCCATCACCCAGTTATTCACAGGTAAAACCAGCTTTGGGTTCCTTCAGCACAGGTCAAACCTTTATCTGGGCGCTAATCTTGCTCCATCATGGTTAATGATACTGCATATCCTGTGATAACATATTCCCTATGATCCCCAGAGAAAGATTGGAGAGCATGAAAGATTTAATGGATGTGTTGAGCCTATCATATGTTATTCTTCACTGAGTTCCTCCATTCTGCTCTGTATTTCCCTGTGTACTACACTGGTTTCTTCCTGGTGTTTGCAAGGTCCTTCACAAAAATTAACCTTCTTACCAATGAAACCTTATGGCTCTCTTAGGAAACTGGCTGGGGACTTGTTATTTCTGCTTCCAGGTCTTTGATTGATTTCAAAAATAAAAATAAAAT
>NC_031769.1:25743747-25784285 GCF_001522545.3 Parus major | reverse complement strand
ATAAAATAAAATAAAATAAAATAAAATGAAATAAAATAAAATAAAATAAAATAAAATAAAATAAAATAAAATAAAATAAAATAAAATAAAATAAATCAATGCCCAAATTAGATAAGAAAGATTCCAGTGTGAAAAAAGAACAGCTCACCTCACTCTCAGAAATTCAGCAGACCTTTCAGGATGAAAGGATGGCCAAGGGATTGAACTATGGAGATGTACAGAGCAATGAGAAAATTTGTTGTATTTATGTGGGCATAGTCTTGCAACCTTTCATGTCTTCCCTTCTGATTTTTCTTTCATTTATTGTCAATCCATGTAGTCTCAAATCACCAAGCCAATAGCTGGCTGCCATAACTCGTTTGATTGGATAGTCAGACCTTGTTTTCTCCCATTTTCCACTGTTCAGCAGACATCAGTGTTATGACTTAATTTATAATAAATCTAAGTCTACAGCACAGGTAATTTTTCTTTAGAATGTCAATAGTATTAATATATAATAGCTATTCCCTGAGAAAAAACAATGATATAATATTATTATGGTTTCTGATTATAGAAAATGCAAAGTTTAGGGAAGTTGCATTTCAGCTGGACTGCTCACAAACACTAAACTTTCCGAGGTTATTCTTTGTTAGCAACAGCCTGGATTAATCATTTTCTGCAACGTATGCCAGCCAAGCAGACAAACTAAGACAATTAAAGCCAATGTGACTTTTTCTTTAATCCTTATTTGATTGCTTGATGCAGTCTACTGATGCAGCTGTTGGCACAGTAGATTAAGTTACTCTTAACCACGGCAACCCCTATTGCTCACAGAGCCAAATCCTAGAGGCATTTTTCTCCCTCTGCCATTTATTAGCAGCAAAAGTAATTAGAATATTTTGTAGATAAAACATGAGAATACTCAGTGGCTGAATATTCTGAATATTCAGACTTTTCTGAAACTGCTGCAGTGACAGAGAATCCAGGTGGCATTTGCAGGTGCACAGCTGCAGTAAATGATGAAGCTGGCATCTTTGGCAGTTCTACTCAGTACTGATGGCAGTGAAAGTTGGGTTTTTTAAATCCAGTTTGTAATCTCCCTTTCTCTTTTGTACACGCACAAACACCCACACAGTCAGCTTGTCTTCACATTTTTTCATCACATACAGGTTACTAACTGCAGACATTACATGAAATATTATTCTATTTTCCCTAATTCTGGTTTAACAAATGCACACATACACAGACTTTAGTTTAGTTTAGTTTCAAATTTTTTATTATAGATTACTTTAAATACCATTTTAATTTTTAGTATGAAGTTTCTAAAATATTGTAAGACAGAAGCATTCAAACCAATGAAGCAATGTTGATAATTCTGAGTTCCAGATTGGAATCTAGGAAACATTAATGATTTCTGTCTGATATTGTCTCACTTTGCTGCAATAGATGTCATTATGGCACATAACATAAAAATTGCTTTAAAAATGTAATAACAAATATTTTAGATGCAATAAAAATAACACCCTCAAAACACACTGCATGCACACAAAGATGAGAAATAGGGAATTTAATAGATGTTTAAATAGAACCCTCACTCACTTTTTTCTGAACCTGAAAATGCAACAGAGCTTTACAAAAATATTTCAAAACAGGAAATTCTAAAAAAATCCAAAATACTGGTGCTTAGAATTAAATACAAGAAGTCTTAAGAGACTTTTTAAAAATATTATTATATCCATTTAAGAATATATGCCTGGTTAGCAGTGTCTTGATTGAGATGCTTTGATATAGGAAATGTTTCTCACTTGTAAACATTTTTCAGAAAAACAGACATTTTGGTAGATTTTAAACATAGTTAAATATGTTTGAAATACTTCATATCCAAATCTAGCTTTGCACTGCAGATGAGATCACTGCTATAAAGCACTGCTTGTCTTTTAAATACGGTGCTGGGGCACTGATAGACAATTCTCTCCTGTCTCTGCTGACACCTGCCTGTCTGACACAGTCTTCCACTGGGCACTGAACAATTCTGTCACAAAAATCCTCTTGATCTGAATTTGCTTTCTCTGGCTTGCAGGCCTTTTTATTTCATGCCTTATCTCCAGCAGTGCTTTTAGAAGGACCTTTCCCATGTGACAGAATGAATATGAGAAGTGACAGCATGAATTTCATGAGTAGCTCAGCACATGCGACATCAGAGGAATTTTGTCACTCCCTTTTTAGCTGGGACTGTCTCTAGGGCACACGAGAAGCACAAAGACTTGAATTTTCTGCTGTAAGCCCACTAACCTGAAGAGCTGGATCTTGAGCACCAAAAATTAACAAAAGGGAACTGTGCATTATGTGTAAAGGAGTTTATATTCTCACCCCAAAATAGGAAAGTAAAGGAGCAAATAGTGATCCTCTGGATGATATTACTAGGACAAAAGTGAAATCAACAGAAACTGTTGCCCATGTGGTCATTTGATGTCATAGAATTCTCTCTTAGTCTGGAGAAAGACCAACTTTCTCTCTGGAGTCCAGAGACTCCAGAGAAATCACTGCCTCTATACAAAAACTGATCCATATAAAAAATGACTGTAATTGCAAAATTACTATCAAATCTAGTTTGTTTTCAGATTTCTTTTCAGCGAAACCATTTTTTAAAAAATTGCCTAGATACTTTAACAACCTGAAATTAACCTCAGTAGTCATGTCAAATTATGAAATGTGATAAAGTCCTTCCAGGATATGGAATATCTGTGAGGATTAAAAGTAGAAAATTCAGAACATTTTGAAGGAACAAGCTGAGTTTTCTCTCAGGTATCATTCAAACAGAGCTTCCAAAGCTGTTGGGATTGGTCAGGGCATTAGTCAGCCAACAGTGAATTTCCTGCCATACCTTGCAGCAGAGTGACAAAGATAATTCTTAACTCTGTGTGTGTGCTCATGTGTGAAACTTGAGAGAAAAGGTACGGAAAAGAGACTTGGTGAATCTGATTAAATACTCTTTTGACATACTCCAGTGGCAAAATCTTCTAAGTAGTGGATACATAGTGAAAATACAGAAGAAAATTTTTTCATTGTGTAATCTGGAATGCATATATTATAAGAAAAGACAATATAAATTACTAAGTTAAAACAATTTTCAAATATTTGTCTTCAAGATTTTATTACAGCTCTGTATTAATTTGTAATAAGAGCTATTTTCTTCTTGAGTTTCTTGTTGCATTTCAAGCCTGAAACAAGTAATATGATGATACTGTATTTTTCTGTGCTCTCATTTTGCAGTGAACCATATTAGCTGAAATACCCAGGAGAAAGAGAAAACTTCAAAGCATGGCCCCAAATAATGTAGAGAATAGGTATGGTCTGAATACCAACTGAGCCTGAGCTTTAAGTTCAAACAACCTTTTAAGACACTTCCCAAGAAATAACTTTTTTAATGAATTGAGGTCATCTTGGGGGTAACAGTGATGTAAAAGTAGGTTCCAAATCTGACTAGTTCTCTTCTCCTGCACACATCTTTTATATCCTGCACAGCAGTTTGGGCATTGGGGATGACTCAGAAGCACCCTCACTACCCTATCACCTCCCACAGTGAATAACTTGAAAAGCTAACATCAAAACCAGGACTTTCAAGACCTCCTAATTAGGAATTTATTGTTCAGTTTTATCAGCAAGGAAAAGAACATAGATACTAAGAAATGCTCTCCATTATGTGAAGTGGAGAAGAATTTGCCAGCCAGAAACAAGAACCTGACCTTCATAAAAATATTTATTTTCAAAATAAATGGCACTAAATAATGACAATGAGTTGTCATAGAGTACTTCTGCATCATTAAACTTATAGATCCAGACTAAGGCATATATGGATATTAAGTATGACCATGCCCTCTTTTCCTATCCTTAAATGGGCAATCTGTAAATCTGTAGCAGTATTTAACTATTATCTTCCACAGAAAATTTTGCTTAAACTCTTCATCCCTCTTCACCAGAAGGACAGTTTAACCCTTAATAAAAATGTCGTTCTTTAACACTTTTGACCAGTGACTCACCAGACCCTCTAGGGCTGTTAAGGGTACAGGTCCCTTTCAATCATGAGCTCTTACCACTTCTGCTCATCTGGTCTTGAAGAGTTAGATCCACAATGATGGTTCCAGCCCGTGCCAGCTAGAAATCATTCAGAGAATGTCCCTCCTTCCCTTCACACCCACTAAACCCTTCTGAGTTGGGTGATACAAGGGGAAGTCACTGCTCTATCCAAACTAGGACCACCCAGCCTTGAGAGATTCCTCTCCCTAAAGCTTAACAGGCCACCTCAGCTTAACTAACTTGAGGGAAATATTTATGCACAGCCTTTCATAGGACCAATGCAAGGTTCACTGCAATGAAAGATAGTATGAATATGCAAAAGCCTGAAGATTATCCACCTGGCATGTGAATGCCAATTTTCCCTCTTCAAAATCTTGTGTATCTAAGCCTTCAGTCATTTCTAAAATAGGCACCAGTCCAAAATCAGGCAAATAACTTTTGTGGTTTTAAATTGGATGCTTAAACTTTTCAGCAGGATCATTTTCAGAACCTGTTTAAGACTGTGTATTGCCACATATAACTCAGTTTGAATAAGCTGAATTTCTACAGTTTTAAATTTCAGATGTTCTTCAGCTTCATCACACTGGATCATACCCATTCAAGGATTTTCATTGTTGTGACTCTTTATTAGGTGTTCTAATTCTTGTTAATAATGTGCATTTTTTTAATCAATCCTTTTGATATTTTCCTTGTGAAACAGCTGTCTTGTAAGGTCATTATCTCAGACTTTATATTACTTAACATCAAGAAAATATATTAAATATAATATTAGAACTTCTGCAATATATTCAGTTCATAAAAATAACATTTTGTGAGCCATCTTTAAACCATATTATTTTTAAGAACTTACTGGATATTTAACTCCAGAAGGTGTTTGCATTTTTTGTGACGGTTTTTTTTTTTGTGAGGTTTTGGGGTTTTTTGTGAGGTTTTGGGGGGTTTTTTGTTTGTGTTTTTGTTTTTGTTGTTGTTAGTGGTGGTTGTTTTTATTTGTTTTTTGTGTGTGTTTGGGCTTTTTTCTACTTATTAACCTATTGACATCTCACTAATTGAATTTTTCATGACCATTAACTGTTTACATTTCCATGTTGAAGCCTTTTCTGGTGAAAATCCTGTATGGAATTTTGCAATATGCAACAGGGTTCTGAAGCACATCAGTAGTTTTAAGTTGTCCAGACTAAAGGTACCCAGAACTCACGACTCATTATACTTAAGGAACCGAAATCATTAGGTGGTAACAGCTTGTTGTCATACTAACTACCGCCAGGGTCTGAATTAAAGGAGACACCCTGCTGAGATCTTTACCAGGGCTCGTTCATTAACTCCATCTCCTTGCTCTCATCTGTTTTGCAGCTGTAGCCAGGTGAGAATTAACGGGGCAGTTTACATCAGGCAGATGGTAGGTTCCCCAGGACAACTCTATTTAAAGGATAAGGAGGAGGAATCAGGAACTGGATAATAAGCACTGGGCAAATATGGAATGTAAGGATTTAAGGTATTTTTCTGTATGTTTTTGTCTTTCAGTTGCTCCTGGGTGGAAATAAAATAAATAAAATATTAAAAAAAAAAAAAAATACTGATTTCTTATAGTATAGAACCTTCCTGGTTAGTTTAATTCCCTTACATGTATTCCCATTGATGACAGCTCTTGAAGTAATATATCTTTAATAACACAGAATTCTTTTGAGTAAAAGGGAAGATCCTGGTCTCTTCTCCTGAAATGCAGAATTAGTTTATGTCTGTTACTGAGTCCATTGCAGTAGCTTCTATATTAAAAGCAAAATTAAGAAAGCATGCAAATGTTTTCTGAAGTAGTGGTATCAGAGGTAACCAGAGCTGTTTACTCCACAATGCAGGTACTTTGAAAAGTACTCTTGCCCTCATTCCCTTGCTTCCTGCCAAATGATTTGTTCTGCTTTAGAGACAGTCCTGAACAAAGTAGTCCTGAAACAGGTTCCAAAGCACAATTGCTGCCTGCTTGTTGTTTGTCCAAAGTGAAGAAACTTGCAGCAGCACAAGTCCTGTATTTGCCTTTCCATCTGAGCGTGTGGTCACAGGTAGAGAAGCGCTGCATCACTCAGGTCTCCACAGCCCTGAGCCATGCCAGCTCCTTGTCAGGTTCTCTAGGAGAGCCATGGGGAAATTCTACAGGGAGGATCTCTTCCAGGACATAATGTGGACCCAAATAAAAATCAAGGATGGAACTTGTAGCAAAATAATCGGTGATAGTTGTCTTCTATTTTACTATTAACTGTGGAAGGGCAGATCTAAACTATTCCCTACCTGTGACTGTCCAGCCAGTTCCTAAGTGTCCTTCTACCTTATACAGACCCATGCAACCTTCCTGAACAGTTTTCCTCTTGTTCTTCCTGCCCTTTCTTACACTCACCATGCTTTGTAAGAGCTCCACATAATTTCATACATCTTTCTTTTTCATAATTTCTAGAGTTTTCACTCAAATGTTTTTATATACTGGAATATGTGTCATGTAGAACCTTTTATAACACTAGAGCATTGGATTTTTCTTGGTGATGGATTTCATTTTGTACCTGACAGTCTATGTTTGAAACTTATAAGTATAAAATTGAAATACCAAACATACTTCTAAACCAGTTCTTGGACTTAGCACACTGCATAGCATCACAGAAGGCTTTATAAACATCTTCTCTCCCCCCTTCAGCTTTCCAGTCACTGGACTAAGATGATATTCATCACTCTTAACCTGTGTACCACATACTTTCTGATTCTCTCTAGGCTCTTTACCACACATTTACAAAAATATAGAAGGACAAGAGGGGAATTATTTTTAAAATTGCTCTAGTTGTGTTAAGGAGAAAATTCAACAACACTGTGGGGATTTTCTCTGATATGGTCAGAAAAGTTTTGCAGACATTGGTAATGGCCCATGAGACAAGTACAGTATTTTTTTTTCCATTAATCTGATATGATTTTGAGATAATTCCTTTTGGTATTCTCTCAAGATAAATACTTCTTGAAACAAAGTGGCTGCCACATTTCTCATGTTGACGTTGGCCAGATCCTACCTTCTTGAAGTTTTCTGGTACCTTATTTCTCCAGTAATTATGCTTAATATAAGCACTGCAAATAGAATTGTAAGTTCTCAGAAAGGGCTTCTTATTGGGGAAGTTATGTCTAGAAGTATTGCTTGGCTTTTCAAAAGTGGTTCCATTAAATACCAGTTTCAATGAATTGAGTATTTACTGTGACAAAGTTTAAGGGATTTAAGTGTACACATTCTGCAGTTTAATATTGTATTATAGATTTTATTGGACTTTGTTTGCACATTTTGATCTCCAGAGTAAAAGAAAAAAAAGAACAAGGAAAAATTATATAAGTTATTTATTAGTTAATCTGTCAAAACTCATTTAATCAGGAAGCCTCTTTTTCTACTAGAGTCTTTTCCCTGAAATGTAATTTCCTAGTATTCCCAGGTATTCTAAGGTTACATTGCAACTTAACCTTTCTTCTGTTACCCTTTCACTTTCTGATTAGGGGTTGTTTAAGTGACAAGATTGTCCCACAGATGAAAAAATCTGTCTCCTTTAAGTTGGTGAGAAATGGAAACATGCTAGTTTGGTGTGTTTACAACTTGGTGTTCTACAGCAGCTGAAGTTTAAAGGAGTGGTCTTGCTCTCTTATTTTCTTCTGTGATTTCTACAAAAATGGTTTAAGTAAAATGCTTTTCTTGTGTTTGTTGCACATTATTCATTCACATATTATGATTCAGTGGATTAAAGCTGGTATGAGCAAGGTTTTATGGATAACCAGAATTTAATTACTGAACAAAAACAGAAAATAAAAAACTTCACTTTAGATTTAATGAGGTTTAAATTTCATTGGTATTTACTGAAATACCCATCTTCTTCACCCACAACATTGGATTCAATAACAATCCCTCTTAGTACAAAACAATTCCATCGAAAATAAAAAAGTACTGAATTGATGCAACACTAAAATCGTATCCTGATGGTACCCTGAGGTATTAAAGAGCTCGTGAAAGAATACAAGGTTCTCTTCGCTTGGGAATGGGAAAACTTTCCAGCAGCACCTGAATCACCCCTGATAGCAGTGATAGCAATTACTGGTGATGAAGTATAACCCCAAAAAAACATTAATGTAAACATCATACTTAGGAAAAACAAATGTTGATCCAGGTCTTCCACATAAAACTCTGTATCTAATCACCATTAACAGTACTAGTATATGTTTAGAGTTATATGTTTTAGTAGTTTGGTAGCACAGGGTATAAATTATATTGTATTTTTATTTTTTGTTTTAGAAAATACATAGATCTCTTTTCCAAATAAGGACTGTTTGATTGAAAAACTAATCTTGACTTCTCTCCTGTTTGAAAATGGCACATCCTCTTTGGCTGGCATGACATCTTTCTAATGTCATAAAACTTCAATGTTTTGAAAGGAAAGGTCATTCTAGAAATTTAATATCTGACTAGAAAAGATCTCTTCATCAGTGTTTTTCTCCTTTGATCATTTAATTGTCTGTATTCTCATAAATATGCCTAAAGAAGAACAGGATAGATCAGTCAAGCTCAATTTAGGTCTTTGGCCAAGATCTGAGCAATTATAAAGATCTATTTATAACACCTTCTGATACTATCATTTTCCAGGTTCTAATGTCTGTATCTTCTCATTTCAGATAATAAAAAAGTCCCTGTGCGGTTCTGTGCATCTGCTTGAATTAGATGACTTAGTTATTTCTACCTGCAGGTAAATTTATTGTAATACTATTATGCACATTGGAAGGATCACAGAATAAAGTCTGATCTAGCACAATGTAGTTAAGAGAATTAGGCATATGTACCCTTATACTAACAGAAATCTGCTTAAACACCTCTCTGGGTTCATCATGCTACTCTATAAATAATAAGCTAAATAAAATTCTGGTTTTTTTCCTATCTTCAGCCATCAAGTAAATGGTACTCATTCCATATTGTGTTAGCTGTAAAGTAGAAAACTTATTTTATATTAAAAACCATATGCATCCTGCTTTCATAATTACTTTCTAGTAAGGAAAGAAAGCAGGAGCCTCGCCAACATTTTTTCTATGACCTTTTAATATACAGTATGAGAGTATAATCTTTAGTTACAATGATAAGCAGAATTTCCATCCTACTAGACTTCCAAGGAACAATTTCACCTTTTTTTTTTTGTTTTATTACTGTTATGGAAGAGTCACAACATCAAAGATGTTTGGGTTCCACTTGAGGGATTTCATTTCTACAGTCAATGCTTTAAAAACCCTCTTTTGAGAAAAAAATTAGCAACAGCAATCTGTAATACTAATAGTCGTCTTAAGCACCTCCCAAGCTGTAGCACCACATTAACATTTTATCAGCCTTCACTCCTTCCCCTTTTTGCTGGTTTCGTTATTGTTTCTGAATATTGCTTTCAAATCTTGTAAACACACGTAAACACTTAAATATCCCCATGTCAGAGCAGTCCATAAGTTAGTTCTCCTGGTTCAAAGATGAAGCTGTTCATAAGTGTTCATTCATTTTTGCTGAATCAGTCAGGACTTGACACAATATAGAACAGACACCTGCTAGGGACAGGGTTTAGCACTGAACATGATGGTGTTATTTTACCAGTTGGACTTGATGATCTTAAAGATTTTTTTCCAACTTAAATGATCCTATGATTCCATGATTCTCATACTGCCATCTATTGCAATTTCTATAAGATATAAAAGAAAAAAACTTATCATCCTGCCTGTATTTCCCTTTGAAAAGTGTAGGCTGTTTTCTATCAATCTCAAAGTGAAAGAAATCCTATATAATATTTTTGTTACTATATTGAATCTATTTTTTCCCACCTAAGCACAGTTATTATGCCTGAAAATTTTGTATGCTTTTCCAGGTACAACATTTGTTCAAATAGAAACATTCTAAAAAAGTTCTCTTGGTTTTTATTCTTTTAATCAAAAGTGTGTGGAGCTAGAAGATAATGTGGAACTTCTTAATATTGAGGTGTCCAGGAAAAAACGTCCAATTGTAATTGTATATAGGTTTTTAACATATATTTATTGAATTGTTTATTTATTTGACAATTTTATGCATGAAAATTGTGCAACTTACATCCCTTTCCACCTTGTTCTTCATGCGTCACTTTAAAATTGAATGGGAATTCAAGGATTGCTGTGTGACCCTCTGAAGAAAAATTTTGTTTATAATTCCTCCTGGTAGAATAATAACTATGCTAAGTTCTAAATTCTATTAATAACCAATGTGTCTTTATGTCAGGATCCCTCTGCTTGTGGACAAGAGAGACCACATTTTGCAGTTGGGTATTATAAATCTGAGTATCTTAGTACTTTCTTCTCACTACTACAGAACCCCAATTAAAATCTAAAAATCAGTGAGCCGCCATAACATATAAATCACCTGAAAATACAGGTTGCAGGAGTGTAATGGGAAAGGGGGAGTAGGTAACATTAATCACAGTCTTCTCTTGATTTGGATTTTGCAAAAACCATTGTCTGTTCTTCAGCATCCTTCCTGCCTTTATGAGGTGAGGTTAAAGGAGTTAGTCAATTATGGACATCCAAGGGCAAGAGAAAATCACTACAAGGTTCTTTAACACTCTGTATTTTTAAAGTGTGCTTTTTATACCAAACAAGAAATTACTTCTTGAGAAAATTCAGAGGACATCTCAAGGCATAAAATACAAAAGAGTAATCTTTGGTCTTCCTAAGACTATATAATTTTTAATAAGATTAATCTCTTTTTAATTGGTATCCATTTGAATTAATGTGATTTATTTTTTCTTTTTTTTTTTTTCCTATGGTTGTATTGTTTGGTTGTATTGTTTAGTTTTGAATAAAACCAAATAATCCTAATTGATTAATGTGTTTTGTATTAGTTTTATCTAAAACACTCAGTGGGGAAAAAAAAGCAAAATAACAATATAATTACAAAGCTGACTAAATTCCTTTATTATATACCCTCAGAAAAAACTTTCCTGCTGTTGATTAATACACAAATTAATTTAGAAACATCAATAATACATCCTCTGCATGGGACCAGCCTGTAAGTTGTCTTAAGGAACACCCAGTCTGAGCAAATAGCACTGATTTCATTCAGCTGCAGATACAAAAGTTTAGAACAAGACTCATAAACATTAAGTCTCATCACTAAATAAATAAGTAAAAGCAAGCACAAGAGAACTCATCTCTCTTTGATGCTTCAGGAACCACAGACCAAATCTAATTTGTTTTGTTCAGGTGTGTAGTCTCTCACTTAAGTGCTGGGTCAGTCTGGGACAAGAAGCCTTGCAATTCAAAGGAATTGCATCTAAAATGGATGTAATAGGATAGTAAGGACAGTAAATGATTCAGGATAGCAAATGACTTTTGCTAATGGAATTCCAATGGCTGACATTATGGCATCTCTGTTAGTCTGTACATTTATTTGATGAAGTGTGCAAATCATTACACAGAAGAGAATTGTTTGAAAATAAACATCAGATTGATTTAAGCACTATCAGGGGTAAAAAAAAACCAAAAAAAACCCCAAAAAAACAACAAGAATACTTTTAAAATATTTTTCATTTGTTTTACTGTATCTAAAGCAGAAATTAAGATTCTATTGTTATACCAGTTTTATTCCTGTTCTTAAAAGAGTTTACAGGATACAGCACAAAGCATTTGACCAACATTTACAATAATTCAGCTGAGAATTTCAGATGGATTCAGAGCTTCCCACAGGTAAATTCAGCAGTACATAGTACAGCTTCTATGCATTATTTCAGACTAAAATGATTAACATCTGGGGTAGAGAACCTGCTCATTCCAGAAACCCCTCCCAGAGAGTTTTGGCCATAGAATTGACTAAACTGTACATAAATAATGCATCTGTAATTAGTAAAAACTGCTCCAACAGATGAAAAAGTGATTTCCAGACAATCCTTCACACATAACTACAATAGTTAGGAGATATTTTCTACATACTTTAGGATGATCAATAGCAACAGATGGTGCCAGTGCTGAAGTGATCAAATAGGACCATGGGCCAGCTGGGAATAAGAATTCAGCAAGAAGTGCTCCATGGAAGCTGGGAATAAGAATTCAGCAAGAAGTGCTCCATGGAGCCTCAGTGAGTCCAGCTAGAGTCACTGACACGCTGATGACACTGACTGTCACCATCAGGACAGCACTTAACCATCCTGTTCAAAAGATTCACTTCTCCTTGTGAGCTTTATCCTGTGCAAGAAACACCAGAAACTACATGGTTTACCAAATACTCTCTGCCAACTGTACTTCAAACATTTTAACTGCAATAATGAGAAAAAGTGAAGAATTAACAATAAGTATTCAGCAAGTAGTAGCATGTTTTATATTCCTCATACATAAGACAGAGTTTTCTTTATTTCATATGCATTCACAGCTGCTCCAGTGAGTAATTCTGAACAGCCACGTGACTGCAGGCAGATATTAGACTTAACAAAGACTTAGAGGCTTTTTTTGTGTGTGAAGATTTTATTTCAGGAACAGTATTTATGGTTTCTTAGTTAAACTTAGAGGCAACCAAGAAAGCAGAAATGAAACAAAGAATCTAAATTTTTATGCTTTGCTGCCTTATTCTCCTGTAGTAAAAAATTGCTCTTGAGTCATACAATATTCCAAGCCTTCAGTACTGCCTTTTACATTATTGGTAAGTGGGAAGAAATTAATTTAACTAGATCTATATGCCTCTAACACAAATTTAATTTTGCAATTGTCTCTTTCAGTGGTTTCTATCATTCTGAACTGCTGTAATCAACTGACTAAGGAGACATGAAAATACAGCCATATCATAATTATGGAGATGGGCCTGCTTCTCTCTGATTTTGTAACAGCCCAGGGAATCTTAAGCCTGAAGTGTAATGTTCCTCTCAAAATAATTCAGTAGTTGCCCATGAAGAATGCTGTGGGTTTGATCCCAAATTTCTAGATACTTCTCCCTCAGTGATGTCCTGCACCACACCTCACTGTCCCCAGCTGATGTCCTAAAAGGAGAATTTCACTGCAACAAGTGTAGGATGTGTTGGTCAGGATGTGTCTATTTGCCTAAGACTTTCTGAAAGGCTTTTTATCTAGTAGTCTTATTTTTAATATCTTTGCTAGCTTTCACTTTTCTTATACAAGTCAAATTAATCTCATTTGAGTTTTCACACCAGTGTGATTAATTATGTTGCACAACCTGTTTGGTGCCTGCTTCTGTACACAATGCTAAGACTATAACACTGTAAATGATTTGGGATGGAAGGGACATTAAAGATTATCCCATTCCAACCCCCCTGCCATGGACATCTTCCACTGGACCAGGTTGCTCAAAGTCCCATAAAACCTGGCCTTGAACACTTCCAGGGGTGGGGCATCCATCACTTCTTTTGGTAACCTGTTCCAGTGCCTCACCAATATAAGTGTGGATAATACCCCATCCAGGCTAAACCTACTCTTTTTTGGTTTATAGCCATTATCCCTTTTCCTATCACTGTGTACCCCTGTGAAAGGTCCCTCTCCAGTTTTCTTATAGGCTTCCTTTAGGTAACGAGGCAAGGCTGCTATATTGTTTCCACAGAGCATTCTCTTCTCCAGACTGAATGATACCAATTTTCTCTGCCTTTTGTCACAGGAGAGGTGTTCTATCCCTCTATTATCTTGGTACCCCCCTCTCTTGACTTGCTCAAACAAATCCATGAGATCCATGTCCTTCTTTTGCTGGGGTTCCCAGAGCTGGATGCAAAACTCCAGGTGGGGTCTCAGTAGAGCAGAGCAGAGGGACAGAATGCCCTCCCTGGCCCTGCTGCCCACGGGGCTCTGGATGGAACCCAGGACTCGTTCGGCTCTCTGAGCTGTGAGTGCACATGGCTGGGACATGCCCAGTCTCTCATCCACCAGCACACTTATTTGCTCTCAAACCCATTCACCCCTCAGCCTGTTCTGATAACAGGGCTTGTCCTGACCCAGATGCAGCAGCTTGCACTTTCCATGGTTGAACATCATGGGCCCAGTTCTCAAGATTGTCCAGGTCACACTGGATGGTATCTCACCCTCCTGGCCTGCCCACTGCATCACTCAGCTCTGCCTCATCTGCAGACGTGCTGAGGGTGCACTTGAGCCCTGTTTTGATGTCACTCATGATGACACCAAATAACATGGTCCCGGGATGGACCTCTGAGATATATTTTATCCCAGATGCCACCTCACAGAACACATCACAGCTACTTTTGGCCATTTTGGATTCAAACCAGGAAAACTCGACTAGTTTTTCCCAGTCTCAAAAATGGTCCTAGAAATAGCTCTTTTGTGCAAGAAGGATGACATCTTGCCGCTA
This sequence comes from Parus major, assembly GCF_001522545.3. Classification (NCBI taxonomy): domain Eukaryota; kingdom Metazoa; phylum Chordata; class Aves; order Passeriformes; family Paridae; genus Parus; species Parus major. The sequence continues at coordinate 25,769,875 of NC_031769.1, read as the reverse complement.
CTGAAGGGCAAATACAAAGTTTACGAGATAATTTGGATATTGACTAATAAGAGCCACTTTACTGGCATTAGTTTCAAAACAGGTAAATATTTTCAGTTTGAAAGATATGTCACAGTTCCTGACAAACTTTATTTGATACAAAAACAATCATTCCTGCAACTCCTTTCAGCAAATTAGAGCTTAGAATTTAAATAAATTTACTTTCTTCACTGTTCAGATTTCCAAGTTCATCTTTGTTGCATGGACCTCTCCTAATATTATTTGGTGATCTCCCTTTAATTTGCTTCCTCATTATCAATGTTTATCAAGTGATGCTATTGCATGGACAAGAACATTATGGGATTTACAACAATTTTGTATTCATTCATTCACCCATTATAATGTATTATAGATGTTGAAAAATTTACAGGCAGTCCCACATAAAATCACGAAATGCTTCATCTTCTACTCTTCCAATACTGTTTTTCATTAGGAATGTTATCTTTTTTTCTGATATTTTCTTGCAAATAGAGAAGTGTTTTTACAGTTTGATCTGCCCAGTTTACTCAGAACCAAAAAAAGTCTTGTAATTGGGTATTAACAAGTGATTTTTGCTTACCAGCAGTGCAACACCCACTTCCTTCATTGGCCATTGTTCCTTGTCACCTCCTGGAAGAAGGATTTTCATTTACCACTTTTTGAAGTGGTAAAGGAGCCAAGAATATAGACAGTTTAGTTAGTTTTTAGTTAGTTAGCTTTTCATTCTGTCTACAGAAACATAGACAGTAAACAAACAACAAAATCTTTAGATTTTCTAATTGTGATACTCCTGTAAATACCTTATCCAATTTTTTACTCATCTTATGTCATTAGCCACAAAATTATTCGTGCCCATTTCTATCTCAGAACAGCCAGGATATTTTAACACTCCCATATGACTTTCTCTCCAGTGAATAGTAATGAAGATTGTTTATTGGGCTAAGAGATTACAATACCATCATGGACACAGTCTTGACTGCATGAATGTTTGCAGTGTGTGAATAATATATGTTGTGAATCAAACAGAATGTGTTGTTTTACTCCAAAGTAACATTTGCAAACACTTTCAGCATTATTTATTCATCTTTGCCTATAACATTTGGTAAATGTTGACTTCTAATATACAACTACAGTAAATATTGAATTTGTCTCACCTTCTTTAATAGTTTAAATTTACAACGCGATGAGTTTAATTACATGGTTTACCTGAGGATCTGGCCTTGTTTTTAATTTCTTTTTACATTTTCTCCAGAAGACAATTTTGTTGAGAATGAAGATCATAGATTCATAGAATCATTAAGGTTGGAAAATATTTCCAAGATTATCAAGTCCAACCATTGCCCAAACACCTCCATGCCAACTAAATCATAGCATTGAGTGCCATGTCCAGTTGCTTCTTTAATACTTTCAGAGACGGTAGCTCCACCATCACCCTGGAAAAGATGTTCCAAAACAGTGGTGCCTACTTGTCTCAGTCTTTGCTACTGTGTTTTATACTGTCTGAAGGAAAAAGAAGACAAATAAAAAGGTATTCCATAGATGTAATAAATTCAGCATTTTTATTTTTCTTTATCTCTGGTATTTTGAAATATGGGATCTAATTTTTAAAGAGAACAAAACTTTTTTATAACAAAAAGTTGTTTCAGTGTAATATAGTCTTGCTGGTAGCTTCAGCTGGCAAAAAAAGGTCTCCTGCCATTTTCCTCAATTCCTTTCCACACAAACAGGAGAGTGTCTGAGTTTGTCACTGAGACAGTATTGACTACGTGGGCTATATAAAATAATTCTTGTGCTCGCTCTTACTGCTAATTATGTTTTTTTTCCTAAAATCTCCTTTGAGAATAAATAATTTAACCCCCAAGCGACCTAGCGCCTCATGAATTGTGTTCACGCCTCACTTTTTGATTATGGTAATGCCTCTGATAGCATCAACACAATAATTAATAGCAGGTTTTGTCAATTTTCTGCTTGACAAATTCCTCCCCGAGCCTTACCTACATCTTACCACATCATACAGGATTACATTTCTTTCCTTTTCCTTTCAACCTCCTTTCACTTTTCTTGTCTTTGTAAGTGCATATCTTGAACTTGATTTTCAACAGTGTTTACTTCCTCCATCTTCAAGTGAAATAAAAAGGGTTTTCAGGGCTCCAAGGTTTCTGTTTTCTCATTCCCAGTGTTTAATAATGCCTTACCAGCAAATTCTTCCCAAAAGAAAATAAGGATACCCTGAAACAGTTTGGTTTTCAACTGCACCTTAAAACAGCCAGAGCACAATAGGTTAAACAAAGATATTGACAGTTTCAATTTACAGCTGGCAATAGAGAAATTAATGATAGAGAAAAACAGGAAATGTCCACACCAAGACCCCCATTATCTAGCAAATTATTTGCTTTCAAAATATATTAAAATCATGCAGATCTTAGTAGGACTGGCTGCAGCATGACACTTACCTGCCTCCTGGAAACACAGTTAAAAAGGCAAAGTGTGTCTCATTCCACTTGTGATTTTATAATGAGATGTGAGCCTACATTAAAGAGTAACATGTTTGTTTTCTGACTGAAATTCCCCAGGTATTCTGGGATGCCAGGCAGCCTTTCTATCTGTTTGTGCTACTGTTAACATGTTTCATAAATCTAATTCAAATGCAGCTGAATCTTTTCCATTTGAAAGAATCAGGTTTTGAAGCTAGACAGACATCACCTGCATGAAGTGGTTAATTATGTTGTGGCTTTCAAAGGCAATCTTAGTCTAAATTATTTGCTGCTCTGAGAGAGAAGGGTCACCTATGCACCACAACTAGAAAGGAAAGAAGGCATTTCTGCTGTCTGTTCTGTCTCCATTTTGAGTGCAGGCTGCCTGCTGATTATTCTGCATTCGCTTTTCTAAAAAGCTTATTAATATGGTCTAGAGGGAGACTGTCAGAAATGGCAGACTGAATCAAGGGATTTTCCTTCAACATCCAAGTGACATGCCGCAGCAAGAGAATTAAACAGATGACTAACCAGTGCCCTTTTGTCTGCAGATGAAGATGGGATTGCCAACTTGTAAACCAGTGACTGACATTTGGGTGGATTAAATCGTCCTGTTATTGTACTGCTAGTTTCTAATCACTGGTGCTTTCTTGATCTCAAGTGCCTCGGCTGAAAGCCTTCTCAGTTCTCTGAGACTTGTTTGCTGAAACCCTCAGCAGAGTTTTTGCTGTAAACATTTATCCATAGAGAAGTAGTGCTCTGACACTGACTGAGGAGAAGAGTTGGCTTATAGGTATTTAATTAAAACGTTAAGCAGAAAAAAGCGTTAGTGTCAACATTCACAAGTGCTTTACCATAGCTGTGGGTTGTTATAATTGAGTTTTCCTGCAAATGCTTTTCCCACCCCCTTCCTTCTCTAAGAGCTGGAATAGCTTGAGGTTTGCTTTGCCTCATGCTGTTAGTTGTGGCTTTGAGACTGTGCCCCATGCTGTCAGTCTCTGTTTTCTTTCAATCTGGTTGTTAGCTTTAATTTCTAAAATCAAGATTGGATGGCAACAAAGGCCTCTAATGAAAAGTGGGGGAAAAATCATTTATTAAACAGCCTTAAGAATTCTTATGTACAGCAGTGTATAATGTGGTCAAGCTGATTGTGTTCTCATCTTGTAAACTGTGCTTCTTACCTTGTAATTAATATTAAAAGAGAGAATAGTCTGTTCAGGAGCCAAAGGTACCATGACACCTGCAGAATTTTGTCCAGTTTTCTATTTGTCACCATTATGGTGTTTCTAATTTCAAAAAACTTCACAGACTGCACTGTTCCTCCAAAACTGATGTTAGAATTTGCATTTGGAAAGTAGGGGGTGTCACACATTTATTTGTTGTCAGTCATTTCAACAGGATACTACTTACCTAAGTACTGCTTTATTTAAAATAATATAAAACTATATCTCCTAGCTTGAAACTAATAAAAAAGCACAAAACAATGCCCTTCAGAATACTTTATTGAATGAGATCTCTAAAAAACATGCTTTTCTTTCCACTCTCTGGGAAATCTTATTCCTAATACCTCAAATGCATATTAAATTTTCAATGTAATGAGTCAAATAAGACGTTATTGTTCCCTGAAGAAGACAGGAAATTAAAGATTTATTTACATCTAACACATAACATCTTAAGTCATGGAAACAACATTTCCAAAGAAAAAAAGAAAAAAAATAGCTGCCATTTCTAAATTGCCTCTGGCATTCTGGACATAGAATACCTAATTGACAGAAAATTTGTAAAAACACATTCTGGTCTTCTACATTGGTAGTTATGGATTTATACTGTTAGCCTCAATTCCCCACCTTTCACAAACAGGTATATGGGAGACTGTCTGGTAGAATGTACTTTAATACAGTCAGCTGCCTATTACCAGGAATCTTAACTAAAAAAAATAATGTTTTAATATAGTAGTTCCTCCAACTTTGCTTTCCCTTCTTAGAAAGGAAATTCAGATTTATGCTAACACACAGCCATTGTGGGAAGATGCACTTGAGCATTTTGTTTCTCATCCTGTGGCCTTGCCTTCCCATCCATCAAGATGCCATGGGGGGTTGCAGTCAAGGAACTCAGGCACTGCAGTTGGTACCAGATCCTCCTTGCTGCTGTTAGCTATTTCCTCTTTCTGCTCTTGACATAGGAGGACAAAGGATGAATACTTCTTTCCAAAGAACTTACAAGATGCCCTGCACAGACCACTGCTCTAATAAGCAGAGCAGAGCTGTTCTATAGATATGACGTGAATGAGCATGGCAAAATTAGAGCCCAAACTCAATTCCATGTGACCTTCAGCACTTTGCCATTTTTATGCAGTGGTAGGTGTAAGCAAACACAGGAATAGCAGCAACTGTGCTACCCCCTCTTAAGTCAGGGTGTTATCCCTCTTCTGTTGTACAATCACAAGGTCTACTGCTCAAAATCACTAGAGAAGAATCTCTTCCTCTTGCTACTGTATTTATGATGGGAATAACCACATTTCCCCAGCATCCCGAGCCTTTAGTAGTCTGATTTGCATACCTGTGCAAAACATTGTAGATACTTTTTGAGCTTGTTAAATAAGCTTTTGAAGTATTATTAGGAGATGAAAGTCACAAGTAAAGCTTAAACAAGAACAAGCTAGCATTACTCTTTCATTCTGTAAAAAAACCCAAACAAAACTAGATGCCAGTAATGGAATAGCTTGAGAGAAAAGTCTCTGAAACCTTTGAAAAGGTTTCTTTAGAAGGTGGAAAAAAACCCCAACTCAATAGAATGGGTTTACCTACAAAAGGTGCATGAATTCTATTTAACTTTATTTTTTCTTCTTTATCTACACACACACACACACACACACACACACACACACACACACACACAGAGCTTATATATATATTGTATTTTCAGCAAAACATACATCCTTTTGTGTATTAGGTCATGACCTAGCTTATTAAGATTGGACTAGCTGAATAAACATTTATTTTAACCTCCTCTGACTTTCTAAGAAACACTGTTTCTTTGGGCATTTTTTTGTCAAAGACTTAAGAGGAAAAGAACAGGACACTTTAGCTAAAGACTGCATTTTGATTTTTTTTCTTTGTTTTTATTCACTATATGTTCATTAATTTTTTTGTAAAAGCAAAAATATTCCACCTGTTACACGTACTTGAATATTTCTTCTTGAATAACATGAAAATTCTGAACAATCCTAATTCACACTATATTTTTTTTCCTACAATTTATTTTTTATTTAAGTGTTAGAATAATTAGGACTGAAAATGTATTGAGCATTCCTACCACAATTTTGAAAGAAATTATAATAAGTTTAAAAACTTTTGGGATGTGAATTGTTTTTTGATTAAAAGCTATGGACTTACACACCAGTGACTAGCTTAATTAGGAAAGATACTTTAATTAGGAAGGAAATTGTTCTGATGTCATGTTCTCACCGCTTTCATTACAAGGTAATGCCTAAACTGTGGTAAAGCTATTAGAAATCTGTTAAAGCAAAAGGATGATATCTCTTTAAAAATTGCATTAGCAAGCTGGGGAAGTCATTAGTATACAGCTGTAACCCTAAGAGTGTAAACTTGAAAGAACTGTTTATTTTCTGCCTTGCAGCTGTGTGTAAAACCCACTGAGAGAAACTTGTTACCAATTACTGGTTTAGAGGCTTCAAGTAAAGACAGCAGGTACCAAGAGAGTAAGATGGTCTAGCTCACAAATAACTATACGACAGTGAAATTCCTTAAGAACAGCTGTTAAAGGAAAGGAAGTATAACTGCTGAGAATGAGGAAAAAAAAAATAAAAAAAAAATTGTTCCTATGTCAGGAACTAAGTAAAGCAAAGTAAGATGTAGGGGATAAAATTAGGTGGCTGAGAGAAGAAAGGTTTTTTACCATAAGATTCCATAACATAGTAAGATCAATACTTGCAATCTAGGAAACCAATATGTTTCAAACAGTGTCTGAGTACTTGTAGTATGGAATTGGAAAGTCACTTCTATACATCAGGTACTTTGAAGAATATATTGAAAAAGGCAAGGACATTTTGTAAGTATAAGAGAAGCCATCGACATCAACTGTTGCAAATAAGATCAATCTCCTTATTGGAAGAAAGTCAGGTCAATCAGGGAAAAAGTATTTGATGACATTAAATGGAAAGAAAAAAAAAAAAACAACAACTCTTTGGGTCATACCAAGAAAATGAGCTCATAAATGAGAAATAACTGACAATCCTGAGGAGAAAAGGCAAGAAAACCTCAACACACAGAGATTACGGAGGGTTCTCTGCTGTACTCTGGAAGAAGGACTTGAATACTGGGGACTTCCCTCACCCATAAACCCCTTCACACTGTAGTTCCTGAGTCATTAGCATCTCACTTTTCCCTCTCACTCTCTTCCCACAGAGCTCATGACACCATTGGAGGTGAGAGAAGAAAAACTCTTCCCTTTTTCAAGCACATCTCTGCCTGCAATGGAAAGGCATCCAGAGAAAGAGAGAGAGAGCACACAACCAAGTGCTGCACAGCCAGACTGGAGGGATTTACAGCACACACCAACTGCACTGTACAAAACTCTACCACTCTCAGCTACACAAGGCTTGTGTGAGTGCTTCTCATTTGTCTCCCTGCAAAATAAGACAGTTTAACTGGAACAACCACAGGAGAATTTATGTGCTGAATTTCCTACTAAAGCTGATCAGGAAATTTTCCCAAAATCTATGGCCTTAGTTAACTGTGTGAATAGTACTTCATGCAGCAAGAGTAGATTCCTAAAACCCCTTCTTAATATTTTGGTCTACTTCTTTTTTGTGTTCCTGCTGTCAAAATGGCTGGATGGTTACCAGTTTAATATAATCCTTGTATTCAGAGTAAGCAGAAGAGAGATATTGCACTTAGAACTAGTACAATAGGGAACTTGGTAGACATTCTGATACTTCTTTTACATCCTCATATCAGCACGATGAAGTCCAGTTTATTGTGCTTTGTGCTTTTACAGCATTTTTCAACAGAGGAGCTCAAAGTGCTGAACAAATATAAACCCGATAATAGCCCAGGGCAAAAAACACATGGTTTTGTGGTATTTTTGCTTTACTGAAAATTAGAAATGGAAAGAAGTTTAAAGATAAAGTCTAATTCAAACAGATACTAAGGAGAAAGTGTGAAGAATGAGAACCAATAAAGAACTTAAGCTCCTATAAATTAGGTACTAGAATGTCCATTCTTCAGTTTGGAACCTCTGAATTCCTTAAAGTAGAATCTACAAAAGGCAGTTATACATTTTATGCTCCACTACATTGTATAAGAAAATTACTTGCATTAAAAGAATTGTCCCCACAAATGGCATAGACCTGGAAGCTTCCTAAAGGAAACAATAATTCCTGCGCACCACTGGTATTTGCTAGTATCTCAGAAGTATGAATATCACAGTCAAGACAAAGGAGAGATCTATGGTAGGAGTATTAGAAGCACAAGACAAAATGAGATTAAATAAAAATCAGTTTGGATTTATTAAAAGAGGTAGGCACACATAGGGCATTGTACTAAAGCATAATGCTCCAATAAGAGTTTTGGACAAGACAAAAGGCTTCAAAACAAAAAAGCTTCTAAAATTTTGTATTTACTGAAGTCTACAGCTATGTATTCTCAGTATAAACTGGCTTGAGCAAAGAGAAAAATAACCCCACATCCTTTGGCATTGGTGAGCTTGCATCAAGCTCATGAAATGAAATTGACAGATTATCAAACATCTGTGTTCCTACTTGTTTTGGGGTTGCATGGCCTAGTTTTTGGCAGCGGGGAGGCCAGAGAGGTGACTTCTGTGAAAAGCTACTAGAGGCTTCCACAACATCCAGCAGAGCCAATCTCTGGTGGTTCTGAAGAAAGACATGCTGCTGGCCATGGCTGGGCTGATTAGAAATGGTGGTAATGCCTTTGTGATAACAGATTTAAGAAGAAATCAAAACAAAGGTTGTGGCACAGTTTTCATTCCAGCCAGCAAAGAGGAGGAGGTGAGAACATGTGAGAAGAACAGCCCTGCAGACACCCAGGTCAGTGGCAGGAGAGGCAGGAGCTGCTCCAGGTGCCAGAGCTGGGGTTCCCCTGCAGCCCATGGTGAGACCATGGTGAGGCAGCTGTGTCCCTGCAGCCCAGGGACAGCCACGGGCATGTGGAGATCCATCTGCAGCCCCTGGAGAGGAGCCCACAGCAGAGTGGGTGGGTGCTTGAGGGGAGGCTGTGACCCTGTGGGAGACCCATGGAGAGAGGGGCCCTGCTCCCAGGCTGGCCTGCAGCCATGGCAGAGTGACCCATGTGCAGCAGTCTGGGGAGGACTGTTCCCCACGGGATGGACTCACCTTGCAGCAGGTCACAGGGAGCTGTAGCTCGTGAGATGAGCTCACATAGGAGAGGTTCACATGGAACTGTCTCTGTGTCACCCCACGGTGCAGCAGGGGAATGACTCCTCTCCCAGAGCAGCGGGAGAAGCCACGGGTGAGGAACTGACCATAACCCCATTCCCTGTTCCCCTGCACTGCTGGTCATGGGGTACAGATGGAAGGAGGGAGGGGTGGGGGGGAAGGTGTTTTTAAGGACTTATTTTACTTCTCATTATCCTGCTCTGATTTTGTTAGTAATAAATTCACTTTATGTCTCTAAGTTGAGCCTGTTCTGTCATTGTTGGTATTTAATGAGGGATCTCTCTCCTGGTCCTTATCTCAACCCACAAACCTTTCCTTGTATTTTCTCTCCTCTTGACAGCTGTGAAGGGGAGTGAGTGAGCAGCTTTGGTGGGTGCCTGTCATCTGGCCAGGGTCAACCCATGACACTACGGCTACAGCACAGGCTTAAATTTTTATTCTTAACAAGTCTTTCTTTGCTTCTTATAAAAGTAAAATATTTCAATAAAAATCAAGGGGTTTTTGTGAATAATCCATTGACTGCAAAAATTAAGCAATTACTGGATGGAAAATTAAAGTCATCATTGGGTTGTGCTATTAAAATATAGGTCACTGGTTAGAGTATATCATAAGTACACATACACTCTCTTAACCATGAGTTAATATTAATCTGACAGGAGGATATTACACCTGATTATGCATTGTAATGATTGTGATAGTAATTGAATTATTTCCAGTTTTAAAACAGTTTTCTTAAGCTGGCTGTTGTTTACTTTAAATGTTTTTTGTATGTTTTTCTTTAAAGTGACAATTGTGACTGCATTGGTTTTAAATGCACACTTAAAAGGATATTCTAGCGAAAATTCCTTGTTTACTTGAGACTGCTTAAATGTTTAATGACATTAGCTTCTTGCAAACGGTATTCATTTCCTGTATATGCAAATTTTCTTAATGTGAAACCCCCATAACAGGTAGAATGTAGAAAGTTAATGAAGCCATGTAATTACAATCACTATAGTGACTGCAGTCCCTGGAGAACAATAAAGTGATAATATACATGGGGTTTGACTTTCTTTGGAAACAACAGCTTATAATTTGAAAATAGATAGTAAAATATTTTCATTATCTTCTGCTGTCTCCTAAGGCAGATGGCAAGTACAAATAGATTATGCTTTTATTAACTTCAAAAATGGGAGATAATGCAATTAGGAAACATTTAATTGTTTTCCATTTTCCATGACTGGAACTGGACTAGGTTTAAACCCTTCTTTCAACTGTAGAGTAAAGCCAGGGTCAGTCTGACTTCAGCCTGAAAGCTTGTTTTTGTTCTAACACTGGAAAAGTACATTTAAAGATAACCAAGTATATGTCATGTTTACAATCACTTTAAACTATATAAGAGAGAAATCAAAGCTAGTTAGAAGCTTTGAATTCCATTTAAGGAAAATATTTCAAAGGACGTATTTTGAATTTCAAATATTTAAGTACAATTATTAAAGCATTTTTGCAAAAAGTAGAAAAAAAATAGAAGTATTTGATGGCTGTTCTTATTTGGGGCTTTTATTATTGTTATTACTATTGTGAGGAGTATGCAGAGAAGAGGGCACAGAGAAGCTCCCTGTTCCAGCAGCACTGTCTGGGTGCAGCAGGACAAATTCTCCAGACAAATCTTCCTGGCAGCTCTGGGCAAATCAAAGCTGTCAGAGGGAGGATTTCTACACTCTCACCTCTTACCCAAGAGAATCACCTAACTGAGGAACCTGGTCAACCTGAGGTCTCTGTAGGGTAAGCAAAAAGAAATAAATGGCATTAATCTCTGCTGGCAGTACACAATATTTCCCTTAAAGGTGCCTGTTTCTTTCTATTGAGTGGACCTTTAACATGGGCACCTAAGAAAGATGGCCAAGACTTGCTAGTATTCCTGTATTTTCACTTTACTTTTGCAATTAATTTACTTCAGTGCTGTGGAGAAACCACAACATTTTCCTGTCTGTATTCATTTTCTGCTCTCAAGCACACTTGCTTCTCATAATGGAAATTTTATATTTGGCTATTACGGAAGGTGCACTTGTACAGGGAGGTATCTTTTTCTTCACTTATGAATGGAGAATTCTTCCTTAAATGATGAAATGCTTTCTTTAGCAAAATCTGATAGTATTACAATATTTCTACAGGTTCCACTGCAATATTCCCATTGCCCAGAGTGTAATCTTGTGGCAAGGAGCACAGAAGTTCTCATGACAAATTTATGAGCTGGCATGTTCCCTTCCTACTTTACTCCATATATAACTCGCCTGCTGTTTAAAGTGCTAGAAAAAATAATTTTTTTTGTTCTGTCAGCAGTGTGCTACCTCCTTGTTTCTTTTTCTGACATTAACTTTTAAAATGGTAGTGCCAAGCAAGCAGGAATAGGTTGACTCAAAGCAGAGCCAGCAGCTGTAAATTACGTAGGTTGCTGTCAGCTGGGGCTCTCATGCTGCGTGTAACAGTCTGGAGCTGCAGTCCACAACATTTAACCAGCAGCTGTAGCAGGAACTGCAGGTCAATGTAACATGGGCAGCTCATCTTAATGATGAGGGTACAAATATTGAATACCAGCTACTGCCATACTATTTTCATGAGTGTTAAATCTGGGAGTTATTAAATTGGGTGCTGCTTACTGTATATTGACTGAAAGTGAACTGCGCACCATGATGTCTTCTCGGTGAAAGTTTCCCAATCCTTCACATCCAAGACAAACTGGAAGTTTGTCACTGCTCCAATCCAGTTGAAAATTACAATTTTATTCCCCCAAACCAACCTGGTACGTAGCTAAGTCTTTGTTCACTACTTGGGACAAGGCATGTACAAGATGTGCATGGGGAGCCCAGGAGTGTTGCTGGTTCGAGAGCAATGCAAATTGGACAGTTAACCTCCTGAAGCTTCTACATCAAACCCAACCACATTAAATAATTCCATTGACTGAATTGCATTTGCAAAAAATTTTAATTCAATTGTTATGAAGTACAAATAAGTGAGTAAAACTCCTGTCAGTTCTTGATCACACTAAGGAAAAGAACTGTATTTCCTAGATAAATGAATTGTTGTGAATTCTTCATCCACCTTAATTTATCAGTCACCTCATTGTGAGGATTAATTAACATCAGCAAAGTACTTATGAAGATGAAAAATTCAGTATAAGTATTTAGAAAGTATACATATCTGTTCCAAATAGAATATGACTCTCATCAAAACATTCCTCATTCTATCTCAGAAATATTCTGGTTTTGTATGTATTCCAGCACTTTGGGAAGCATGGCTAGTTTGGTGTTTTTTCCACTAGGCTGTTCTCCATATATATATATCTTTGATACTTAAAGCAGAGATTTCTGATGGTACTTTTGTGACAGGATTTCAGTGGGTTTTGGATTCCTAAACTTTAGTAACTCAAGCTTAGGTTTGCAGGCACTGACAGGCATCCAGCTGTCCCAGACACTAAGATGTAATCACTGACTGTAAGGCAGCAGAGCTCCAATGTCCAGAACCAAATCACACTTTTTGATGAAGAACTTTAGAGACAAACCCTAAGTTTAGAAGAGGTGCCCATAATATATTACACAAACACAGATGTAGACAGCAATTCCTATCAAACTACTACTAATATTATGAAATAAATTAAAGTGGAAAATAGAAGAGTAAATTAGCAGCAAAGTAGCAAAGGTGTGCTAAATAATGTGCTAAATAATTCTTTTGAGAGAACTTCCCACACAAATATTTTTCAGATAATTTGAACATTTAGAGAGAATGTTGTTCTGCATTGATTGTTCTTTTGTTGAAGGGATGGAAAAATAGGCAGTTTCTAGCAGTTACACTGAAAATCTGAAATTGTTTATCCTAGGCTATTCAGGAAGCTGATTTTACATGGAGACAGCTCCAAATTACATTGCAGGTATTCTTTCTAAAAAGTGAACAGCTCCATGTTTCAAAATGTTTTGAAGTTGTATCTCAGAAGAAAGCACACTCACCAGACAATCCAAGATTTCTAACAGGATTGTGGCCAAATTATATTTTTTACTATTTCAGAGTAAAACCATATCCTTCACCCACCTCTGACAGCTGAATCCAAAGTCCCCTGAAGATATCGGAGACATTCCCATGGATTTCAGTAGGATCTGAATTTTTGCCCATATTTTTTGTTATTTTTCATGGATAATCCAGCTGATTAAACTTCCATGACTGGAAATATGTTATGCTTCATTGATACATAATAATATAAGTATCAGACCACTATAAATGACATTGATACCATTTATATTTTTATCCCATTATATTTTTTTATATTTTTATCCCATGATAAAATGGGAAAGCAAGTTCTCTATATTTGGACTTTTAGGAGAAGGAAATAATTTAGAATTGTGTCATTTCAGATTTGCAGTGTCACAACCATTCACCTACACAGCAAGAAATAATTAATGTTTATCTTGTCATTTAAAAGATATTTTAAGTGCACATAGAGATAATATAGACTATGCTAACTTCTCCGATCCCTGCGGAAAGATCCATGTAGATTTTGCTTTGGAGACTGGCACCAAGAAGTTAGGTAGCAACAAACGTTTATGATTTTTTTTTTATGGATTTGACTATTAATCTGAAACCTGTAAGAGAATCTCAGATCAGTGGAAAAAAAAAAAACAGAAAAAGAATCAAGAGCAAAAAAACAAAATGGTTTTTGTCTAATTGCTAAGCCATCTGTGAAAATTTCCTTCCAATGCTGTGGACACTTGTACCATGTGAAGGATCTCACAAAAAAAAAAGCAATATAACAAAATTTAACATTCATGGCAGGGCACATTTTGGTCACTACAGTCAGAAATACATGTTTTATTTTAGAAGTTTATTACTTCGAAATATAATTTACACTATCCAAGTGATTGTAAACATCATCACCCTTCAATTTCATACTGGGATAGGATGGGATGGAAGGTGAAGGCTGTTTGCAGTGCTTAGACAATTACACAGAAGGACTTATATCTGTGAGTAATGCTCTCATTTACTACTTCCATGAAATGGTTTCTGTTTTACTTGTAGAGTAAGCGAGAGAAGAATGTGCAGTGAAAATTAACAACTACTTGTTAAAAGGATAACATTCAGTGAGTTAATTAAGGATTTTTTGCATTTTTAACCATTCTTTTAACATTTTTTTGCCTATTTTTATATGAACAAAACCTGAGAACTTACATATTGGAAAGGAGCAGAGAATAATTGTGATGCTGTTTTAAATAAGAGAGCATAATTTTGTGAGTTATATATGATTCATGACATCACATGGAAGATATTCATATTATTTGGTAATATTGTCTTAGAACTCTGGTGCAGGTAGTAAGCTCATATCTCAACACTCAATTTTCTGTTAAAATAGGTTGTCCTGGGCTTAAATGGAGTCCAGTGTTTTGAAAAGGGTTTATTGATACCAGAAGTTCACTTAACTCTCTTAAGCTCACTTAAGCTTTTTGATGATCAGGTTTTTATTCTGCACACTGTTCCTACTAATTCTTTCTTCTTAGATGCCTGATGTTTTGTAACTTGTGTTTGAACAATGTTTTAAGAAGTGAGAGCTGCCAGTACTGATGAAGTGACAAGCTTAATAATAAAACAAATGCAAAACAAATGCTGTTTGCATAATAAAAGAATTCTAGGAGATTTTGGTCAAGTAGTCAAGTGATCAATGTATTATCCAATAGTTTAGATTACCTGTTGTTTTTAGTCAGAATTTTACAGTTGTGTAAAGCAGGTGAAAGGGTGCTAGTCACCAGATTTATTTTTTTTTATTTCTTAATTTCCCCTGAAAAAAATAATTTTGAGCATTTAAAGTAAAAGCCAATATAGAAGCTGATATAATTTTATTTTTTTTTCAAATCTGGAACAGAAAATTTATACTAAACCTCCCTAACAATAAAGTACATTTAAAAATAATCATATATGTTAAGCTGTCTTTACTTTGAGGATTTTTATCTGTGTTTACAATGAGATGTGTTAATAAAATGCATAGGAATGTTACAACCCTGTCTGTAAGAGCACCACTGTACATTAGATATACCCTGGTGTGAACAAATTAGGATGAGCAAAGGACAACAAAATATACTATGCTGATAATCTGCTAGAAGATTACATTTATTTATTAAGTATAGCATGAAACTTCAGGAATGTTTGAAGCAGCCAGTGTGAACTTTCACAGCATGATTTAATAAAATTGCAATATATGAATATACAAACTACTGGAAGAGTCATTACTTTCATTAAGAATATTACAGTGAATAAATTAACCTAAAACAATAAAACCTGAGAAGCAGATATATGTAAGTCATTTACATCTTGTAGTAGACTCATTTGGTGTAAAAAAGAATGAATGTGTTATGGTAGAGGTTTCATTAGCACTTGCATTTCAATTGACTTAGAAGCAACCATAAGAATACAAAGGCAATAAATATCATCTATAAACAAGAATACTGTAAAGGGCTTTTTCTTTTTTTAAACAAGATGTTCTGTGCCATTACACTTTAATAGTCATTTTACATTTTCAGTGTGAAAAAGCTAAGAAAGCTTGTATTGGTGCCATCAGCAGAACCGATGTTCATATTTTATATGACTATATTACATAACTCTCCATTAACCCTCTGAATGCATTGCCATTCGAGGAGACAAGATCAGAAAGCAGATTATATCGTATTCTGTTAAAGTCACAGTAACTTTATCTCTTCTAGATAAATTCTGCCTATGTTTGCGAAGCATTTTATGAAGTCTAACTGAAATATTCCAGGGAGTGTAATGAGCACTGTTATTCACTGGCACCAGGAGACATTTTAGCATGTTTTCATTAAAATTTTGTTAACACCTGGGTAAAAAGGCTATGATATCTCTCCTGATCTCATTTTCAACAGGACAAGAAGACTGAAAGGATTTCTGGACACCTGACCCAGTGTCAGAATTGTTTCACACTGTGTCATTTCTAGGAAAAAAATTCAATATAGACTTAGCTATGAGTTTGAACGACTTTTATTTTATTCTGTATCATAAATTATTGAAGAACCAGTATTATATACTATGCCTGCATTTGATGCTCATCATCTGTGATCTATTGTTGTTCATGTGTGTGTATTTGGCAACCAATCCATCATGGAGATCACACTCAACTGTTTCTAAATCAGAAATATGTGAGGTATAATAACAAACACAAACCTCAGCTAGTTTCTGCCATCATATATGTATAACTGTACTGTGTCTCAAAAAGAGAATAATTTCTAAGACATTTTAATAAAAACAGCTAAACCGTTCAATGACTGTGAAAATATTTATACCTTTCCATACTCAAAAAAGGCACACAAACAGCCATTTTAAATCAAAATAGTCTTTTTTTAGCCCAAACTGACACTTGAAGAGAGGATAGTAATACTTCCTGTAGAGAAATTATGCGTAAAAAGGTTAATCCCTTTGATAAACCCACCCATTTTCCAAGGTTCATAAGAGCATCTTGATGACTGCCTCTAATAGTCCATGACTAGTTCTAGTTTCCCTTAATATAATTATATTTTTGGCATGCAAAATTCTTTGATAAAATATTTGAAAATTCATTAAGGATTTCATGACAAGTATTTTATCAAATACCTCACTTTGTCATGTCTCCTTTCAAGTTGATTTCTAATTTGCTTCATCACTTCCCAAGCAGAGGTCATTCAATGACTATAAATATACAGATTATATGTACTTTTAAGGTATCAAATTCAATTATACTGCTTTTGAGAAGGGATTGACTGAAATAGTATAATATTCATGCTAGCAGTTCATCACTAATTTCTTGGGTTTAAGGGTTTCTGTTCCAGTGTCCGTATTTTCCTTTATTAACGGTAATACATATTTCTTTGTTTGGAAAAACAGTTCAGATGCACTCTAAGATGTGTTTAGCAACAAGGAAGATGAAGTCCACCATAATTCACACATGTTCAGTATTCTGTTTTGCTTCAGGGTGATTGTTCTGCATTCAATAAATAAATTTTCTTCCATATTGGCACTCAGACATGCACAAGATTTTAATATTTGAAACTGGTGTTATAAACCTGAAGAAACTGAGTTATTAACAAATTTGTCATTCACCTATTTTTTCCTTTTTTCAGATCACTTATATCTGTAGTTAATACAACTTGATCCAGAGCATCTCTCTTGGGATTCCTCTAATATCCTCCTTTCTCCAAAGCAAATGAAAATCCCCTCTCCTGTATTTTGTTAATCCCTTGGAGCACTGCTTTTGCTCATGGCTGGTTAAGATTCGTTGCTAAGAAACATGTTAAAGTTCCTGAATATCAGTAAAACCAAATAGTCTATCATGTGATTTTTGATTTTTCAATGAACTCTTGTAAATTAATAAATTTGTTTTCCCTCTAGAAAAGCCATCTGATCCTTTATCACTATGTGAAGTGTCTACTGAACCTATTATTTACTGTAGTTTCAACTAATTTACTCATTAGATGCTTCAGGCTTACAAGCCTGCAGTTCCCTAAATTTTCCCATGAAATCTTTTAATCTGTAACTGTTTTTGCAACCTTGCATCTTTTCCAGTGCAAAGTGGATATTCAGTAGATAAATTACAAACCACATCTCATATTCTGGCCTTTTTCACGTTGATTTCTTCACAAAAAAAATGTCTAGTTATGGAGATATTGATACTCAATCCATCAGTTCTTTCTAAAAGTTTAAATGGTGGCACCAAAAGCCAAAATAATTCATCCCACACAGAGGATGGGATCTAGATTGTCATAAGCCACTCTAAACAGAACAGTGAATGAAATAATTCATTCTCCTTTTCTGTGCTGTCCTCGTCCTCCTTGAGAACTCATTTTAGATCTTGATCTGTACATAAGTGCTACAGATTCTCTGGCAGGCTGCCAGATTTTTTTTTCTGTATTTGAAAAAGTCTTAAAGAACTCAGTTTTCAAAATCTCTTTTTGTTTTGCCTTGTTATTGTTTACATCTATCTTTTTAATTTAATTTAATTCTTTTCCTAGCCACAAGTTCTGCTTTTAGATTTCTTAATCTGCACTTTAATCTGCCATGGTTCTGGACCTGTTTTTACATATATATATATATATATATATACACACACATACACACACATACACTTAAAGAGAATAGGAACCACGGTCTTAGATAAGATTCATGCTCCCTCTCTTTATTTCATCCTTTTAGCTGTTTTCTTTTTCTAAGCTGTGTTGCATGCTGTCACAATGTCATCTGAATTCCAAGACTAAAGGACTGAAACTGTATACAAATCACTTCAAAGGCTTGTCATATTGTCTCTGTTTTGAAACACTGAGATTTTATGTACCACTGTAAATAGTTTTCAAGAATATTTTTCAAAATATTAAGCAACTATAAATCAGAGTTGTATTCGAGTACAACAGCAAAATTTTATTGGAGAGCATCATACCTTTTCTTATATTTTCATAAAATGATGTTTCTATTCCTTGGGGATTATTAGCTCTTTATATCAATGGCCTTTCTTTCCAAGCAAAAACTAGGTATGGTGCATCACTGTCCTTTAGGCAATCAGTTGTCACTTTCAGAAGGGATGAGGAAAAATACACACCTTTCCCTATTACCAAAATGAAAGAGGCACCAAATTTGTTATACAGATACAGCTTTTACTAGTCTACTGAAGATTGATCTAATTCTTCCAAGTTAGTGGATTTTTAAAACATAACACTCAAAGTGACTTTGCAATCAGCAACCTTGCAGTGCTCTGCTGTTAACACACATGTATGCATGAAAGAAAGATGTATGTACACTGTATGATATGTTTTCCATGACAAGGATTCATTTACTCTTAATCAAAAAGAAAAGACTCTCAAGGAAATTTTCTTTTGGGTTTCATGGGTTCTTTTGTTTTGGTTTAATTTTGTGTTTGTTCTGGTCTTTTCTGCTTGTTTTTGTTTGGGTTTTGTTTGTTTGTTTCTTTATTTGCTGCTTGGTTGGGATTTAGGGTTTTTTATTTTTTTTACATTGGACAGTTTGAACAGATTAGCAGGCTAGTAATATTTAGGGAGAAGTCTGAGCAGGTCTCTGTTTCACCTCATGTACCAGTACGTGTAGTGTTATATCTCCAGGTGTCAAGAATTCTGTCTATTTTGATCCCTTTTAAGCAGAAGTTAAAGAAGTTAATTCAAAAAGATAAATGTATTGTAAATATTATTTTCTCAGACTAGGGCTTTATAGCTCCAAAGTATTTTAAAATTTTAACCATATGCAGGCAAATCTCCATCCACCATAATGTAAAATACACACACACATAGAGTGAGAGAATGATAACCTTGTGCTTTGAGAAGGATTTATTGGTCTGACATCAGTCCCAGACACCACCTAAACATCCAGTCACACTTTGACAGTATGATTGAAAATTCTACAATTAAAAAGAAAGTACATAAAATAGATAACACATTCTGGTTACAATACAGAGAGTCAGCTTACAAATCAGTCATCCTGAAACTAAGAACCAGCCTAGGAGTAATAGGGAAAGGTCATTAAGGTGAGAATGTATGAGTGGAGTCAACTCCTGTGTTTGGAAATTTAAATGACTATTCATGGGAAAGTCTTTCTGCTTTGTCATACAAGATATGGGTAAGAATTGTAACCAGTAAATCCATGGATGTGAAGGATATGAATTTCACTTCATACATCCTCCCAGTTATTATATACTTATGGATGTTGTCTAGGTTTACCTCTGCTAGAATTAACAACTCTGACATAATTAAATGAGACTTCAAGCTTTCAGAAAGTGAAAAGATACTGTAAAGCTCTAACCCAGCTTCAAATCAGCTAATGGGACCCCTTCTAGACTCAACAAATTGGCTTATATAAAGTACAGATTGAAATTAAATTGAGACATTTAGAACGTATTTTTCTTTGCATTCATGGTGCCTCCTCCTCATACAAAATAGAAAAGACCACATAGTGTAACAAGAGTTAAAATCCCAAGACTCATTTATTTTAATTGCATGGGCAGTCTGAGTCAGGCACTTTCCAGAGTGAGAAGACAGAATGATCACCTTGTCTGGAACTCGTCATCTAGGATGACTCGTCAGTGTCTTATGAATTCTACATAGGAGGATGAATGCAAAGCTGGATCCTCAGTCTAGAAAGAATCCAGTTCTTCCATAGATTGACAGTGCAACTTATGAGTCTAATTTAGCAGATATTTTTTACAACTTCTTACATTATTTTACCCTGTTTACACCATGGCCTCCTTTCTGCTGACCAGGATAGCTGAAGCCTACATGTGTCTGATGGGCTTTTAGTAAATAATTTCTCCATCTGTCTTATAAATTTCTTCTTGTGTGTTCAAGAGGCAATTTCAAAAGATTTTGCTGATTCTATATTGAGTAGTCAGGGATTTATGATTGTCATCAAACAATTTCACAGCCAAGATGCAAGGAAAACATGCCATGAATTTTGAATTAACTAACAGAGATGAAACAAGAGGTAAAAATTTTCAGCTGAAATCTTTCAGTAAAGGAGTTCTGGTGGAATTTGTATTAGTTGGGCATGTTTTTGTCATGATATCACACCCTCTTTTATTAACAAGGCAAATAATATTTTATTTCAAAATCTGAGCTATATTTAACTACTTTTGGGGCTTGGGATTTTTTTTTTTTTATTACAGGATAAAAAGTCTGGAAAAAGTTCATCAAAGAGTGTGCACTTTCTAAAGAGACTCAGTTTGTCCGTGAAATAAATTCATGTTTATTTACAGACTTACTGTCTGTGTTATGTACTATGCTGCAATTTTGACTGTTTCACTTTCCACACTTTGATTGATTCAAATGCAAATTAAAAGCAGCAAAAAAGATTATACACATATGAAAAAAAGGCGACTTTGATAACTTTTGGTTGAACTGAAACATTCTGGAAAAAAATTAACTTGGATTTGATTTTCACTGACTTCTTTAGACAATAAATTTGCTTTTGCCAAAGTTTTATCTAATCTTGTCAGTAGGATGGTTATTTATAGTGAATATTAATGCAATGTTATCTCATGAGAGAGATTATATTATAAATATTTATATATATGTATTTTTTATAGCCTAGTATAATTTTCTTGGCCAAAACTCATGGTAGAAAACAGATTTCTAACCCACTGATACAGAATATGTTAAGCCAAAACCCACTGAAAGCCTCCCATTAATATCAAGGGAGCCCTTTGGCAGATTCAGTGCATATTTTTGACCTCCATGTCTGCTGCCAGCAAACACGTTCTAAGCATGACAAAGGCATCTAAAAAGCAGCCAGATATAGTGCCTGGAGCATGTTTCACTCTGCAGCCAGTTCCACAGCACCCTCCTGTTTTCCCATGGCTGCTGGACTAGGCAGCATCACTCCTTTGTGCCTTGTACCCACTGTTAAGGTCCCGTTTTAGAGAGAGCTGCCTCTGCCCCACTTAAGGTGCAAACAAGGCCGTATGCCAAAGTCAAAAGTGCAGATTTTATTTAGATGTGAGATAGAGAGAGCGAGAGATTGAGAGAGAGAAAGAAATAGAAAAAAAAAAAAAAAAGAGGAAGGGGGGAGAGAGAAAGAGAGTGAAAGACAGATTAAATAGAAAGATAATCACCACCCATGTATCCAGGCTACATCCTGCTCATTCTCTTTCTTCTCAGTGGCGGGTATGCCAGAAAACACAGAATTCATAGTTAATGAGTTAATATATGTTCAGGTATACATGGCAATACCCAGGCACCTCTTGTGGGTGCACATAATGAAAAAACACCTGGTGCTTTTAGTCTGCTGATAGTGTTACTTGAAGCACAGGAGGCTTGGTAGGTTAGGAGTGACATCCTCATGAAGCTGGGAAATGCACCTTGACCAGGGACCCTCCTGGGTGACACAGAAGTTGGGACAGCCTCATGAACTTTCCTCCCAGTTCTGGCCCCACAACAAATTCTGGCGGGTGGGAGCTGATGAGGCACTTACCCATTACAAGAATCTTAGTGCATGAGATTTAACCAGCCTGTATCTAACTGAGTTAGATAGAAAGGGGTATTTTGAAAAGCCTTTTTATTGCTTTAACTTTGGAAACTGAAAAACAGGAAAAACAAGACCTTTTTTTTAATGTTCTTTCATTTCCCTGCTTACAGAAATACTGCAAATAATCTGTGACTGCTATAGTTTCAATGGCCTGCTGCAATTTGCCATTTGTGACAAAGTTCAATAAATAGAAAGTGTAAAGTGCATCAAAATTATATTTAAGGACCCTCTTCATCTGCAGAAGACCTGCTTATTAGCTATATTGCACATTTAGCTCCAAGGGTTCTGATTATAATCAATAACTAATCAGAAAGTAACTTACACAAATGAAGTCCTGAATAATATACAACTGAGTCATAACCTTCCCAAGTACATAAATACTAACCCTTTTATTGAAAAAATATGCAGTTAGCATTTTTCCTCTTTTTATTGTGGCATCTGTTTCAAAAAAACAAATTTAAAAAGTGAATTTGCAGCAGTAGCCTCTGCTTTCAAGAGCTCTGGATCTACAGTAGTGTATCCACTTTAATCAGAAAAGTTGGAAAAGTGCCCTCTCAAAGACACGGTGCAGGAGAGAACATGCAGATGGAGCTGATTGGAATGTAAGATCCAGGGGTAGAATACATTTCTAAATAGGCAACCTCTGAAGTGGACAGAAATGAAGCAAAAATCCATCTGCAGAGCAAGCAAGCTAACACTTGTCTCAACTTGGAACCATAACTCAAATGCTGTAGGAGAAACTGTGGTGAATAGAGTTATTTATGGATGTCCAGGGATGAAAGCTTTGCCTGTAAAGAAAACCCACAGACACTCCAGCGAGGTAAGTACCAACAGTGTAATAAGATTTAATGTGACCATCAAAAGGGAAATAAAATGGAAAACTTTTTGATTGCACTTTCTATAGAGAGGGCAAACTGCAGGAATGACCTTTACTGTTAATGCCAAAATATTGAGCCAAATCCACTTCTGGTGCGACAATGCTGAATTCCAGTAAATTATGCCAGGGATGACCTTGGTCCATTCTGTTTACACATCTTAGCTATAAGCACTTAACAGTAGTCAGAGTATATTGTTTGAAGGAATAACTTTTAACAGTCCAGGGGTGAATTAAAAGGACTAAAACCCAAGAAACGCAGCCAATTTTCCTGACAACTCAATTCAGCTTAGATTTAATTGAAATGACAACAACAAATGGGAGGCAATTCCTGCTCAAAAAATGGCTTCAGTATCCACTCAAAACACAATAGCATGAATCAAACACTCCACTACCAGAGAACAAAGCAAACCACAAGGTTTCTATTTTCTTATGAGTACCCTGAAGGTAAAATTCTAGTACCTAACACCTTCTGAAATCTTCCTGCTTTATGTTTTTAACACTTCCATAGACAGTTTTTATGCCATTGCTTATTCAGCTTTTATCAGTGGATGTCTTGGTAGGAGAGCTGAAAATTTGCAATTCACCAAAGTATCAAGAAGCCGTAGGAGGTTTACCTCATGTAGTTCAAACCAACAGTGATGTGCTGGTAGCAGTGCACCTGTGGTAACTACTCAGCCATTCTTCTTCTACATTGAACCAAAAAAATCAAAGGGCACCTACAAAATGCAGCAGAGAAACATATTGTGGTTCACATATATGTATATCATAGTGTTTTATGGGCTTATTCCCAGGATTAATGGTTTCAGTAAAGCAGTGTATGACTTGAGACACTGTCAAATTGAACATAGAATAGCCACAGTCATGTAGATTGTTGATCAGAATACTACATTAATATTTTAGACAAGGCTCCCACTTTTCTAACATTTTCCTTTATCTGAGAATGAAAACTTAGCTTGATGGCTTTCTAGTCAAAGTAAGAAGTTGGTCTGTTTGGTTTTTTATTTGTTTTTAAATTCAGATAAACTGATTCTGCCTTATTTCTCCAAAAACCAAAAAGCCTGTGTAAATGCATGGTCTGTGGTATCTGACTCCCCAGAGTTAAAATAGTTTCCCTGTGTGGTACAAGTTTTTCACTGGGGAGTTGTGGGTCCCCACAGCAGCTCACAGTACTCTCACAGACCTGCCAAGACACCAGTATGAGGGACAAGGTACTGGGCAGCAATTCAAACCATAGCTCTCTGATACTCAGTGACTACAAAGCAGAGGGCAGAGAGCCAAGAAGCCTCAAACACTCCTACTTCAAACTGCCCAGACTTCCCAGTCCTTCCTTTAGCAGGTTTCCTGTTCTCGTTCTGTAGGCACTCAGACACCAAAGGCAATCTGCAGAATTAGGCCACCACTGCATTTTGGATCCCTTAGGAACCAGGAAAATCCTGTAAAAAGAAAGCACCATGCAGGCTACTTCAAGTTTGGCCTATGGCTCACTGAGACTTCACCAAAAGTTTTCCATAAGGTACTTGGACTTCATCAAAAATAAACCTTCTTATTCCAGAATAAACATTTTTAGCGTTCTGTTAGAAAAAGTTCCAGCAATCAAAACATATCATTAATGGCAAAGGAATGCACTTTTATTAGAAGTCTATCTTGATCTAATTTGTAGATAAGAAACCCCAAAGTCTACTTTCTATCAAAATTTTTCTAGTAGTGTTTATTACCCTTAAGATACTGGATCCTTACAGTCTTCTCAACACTTCAGTGTAAAATATAAGCTCTGTATTTATCTTACCCCTGTTGCACTAATGGTATCATTTTTAAAGGAATAATAAGGAAATAGTATTTCCTAAGGTTCTACAATCAGATCACAGTAATCCTGAGCTCCTAAATGTCTTTGGTTTATATTTTTCAGCTATTTTCAGTGCTGTGTTTTTGATCCGCCTCCCACCAGTTTCAGCCTGTGATCCTACTTCTCCTTGTACATTATGATGTGAAATCCTGTCACCTACAGAAGAGCATGCACATCAAAAGAATCCCTAAGAAACGTGCATAATTGTGTCAGGCAGGGTTTGTAATAGGACCAAAAGGAAAACTGATATCTCTGAAAGCAGTTTTCTGGATATTGAGTTTACTGAGATGTAAAACACAGAAATCTGTGAAAGGACAACACTCTGCTCCCTGCTGTTTTATCTCACTTCACAAAGACATATCTATCAAAAACCTCAGTAATTTATTAGAGGTTCTGGTTAGAATGTAACAAAGATGTGCTAGAGTTCATTACAATAGCAATTTCTGTGATAAAACATTCACTAATAAAACAGGTCAAAACTATTTATAAAGGAAAAATTAATATAATTTCTGTTAGACAAATGATAAAAACTGAAAGTGTAAAAGGAAAGTAAATTTCTCATCTTGTGAGCACCGTAAAGTTTATAATAAAGCTAATCTAGAATTATATCATAAACCAAAACTGATAATGGGTCATCTTCTTTGGGTTTATTTCTGTTTAAAATTAAAGATCTCTAGGACTTGAAAAGTGTCTTTCCAGATAAGAATAGAATGTAAAAACTTACCAAGTAGAATAGCAAAACCAGACTGAGGATGTATGAAGTGTCCCAGTCACTTCCATAAGGAGTTAACACTGTAATCTGGAGGTGATGATATAAATACCATTGGTGTTAATTGTTCCATTTTAACTGCACTGCTTCACACTAATCTCACTGGTGATATTATAATTTCCTAAATGTTTATTCTCTGGAACTTCCCACTGAGGTCAAATACTCCAGCTCTTGCTCCAAAACAGGAATTGTTTGTTGGAGCCTGAAATCAGCTCTGGCCTTCATGGTTTTGAGGTTAAACTTAACTCTAGTACAAAATCTCTGAAATGTGGAAAACTGGAATCATAGTCACAGATCCAAAGTAGTTGGTTGCTATAAGATAAATGTAGCAGGGCTACTCTATTATATATGTTTTATATTTCTCCAGAGCCATCAAGTATGAAGTGAAAAAAAGTTAAAAACAAATGTTAAGGTGGTGGCAAAGTTTAACACAGAGTCCAGGAATCATGCAGGAGGCTATAAGATTTTTTTTTTCATACTCTATTCCCAGGATAGTTTCTGAAATATGTTTGACCATGAATTGAATTAAAGCTTCTCTTATTTGAAAAACATAATGTTATATCTGAATTTTTCAGTGGGGCAAATTTTGGGCAATTGCATGGGAACAAAAAGTTACCCATAAAAATAAAGAGATCTTCCATTAAATATATATATATATATATATATATATATATATATATATATA
>NC_031769.1:25735400-25743697 GCF_001522545.3 Parus major | reverse complement strand
TATATATATATATATATAAAAGCATGGTTCTGTCAAGACTTTTTTCACATGAATGACTAAGAATATCCTGCCTACTTCTATGAATTGGTAACAGAGGAAAAAGTCACCTTCAGAAGAATGATTAGCATGGAATTAGACAGACACAGGATAAGAAAATAGAAAGGATGTTAAACAATTACTTAAGCCCAGCCTGTACAAATGAAATCAATGAGCATTTACCTACATAAGAAATTAGATTTAAAGGGACAAAAAAAAAGAAAATAGGAAGTATCTTGATAACAAAATTAATGATTATTAAAAGGTTTGAAACTTACACAATTCTATCACTCTAGAAGCAGAGTGTGTACATTCAAGTCCAAGATCACTAAAAAGAGGTGAAAAATAGATTAATTTAGTGGATATTTTTATGAGTTTATTAAGCCTAAGAGAAAACATTAAAGGCTGGAACATGGCCAACATCATTACTTACAGTAGTGTAGTAATGCACTAGAAATTTTCACAAGCCCTAGCCCTAGACACATGTTTTAACAGATAATATAAAATAACTTAATTTGATGTTAATTTCCTATGGAAACCTAAGTATTCAATATGTCCAGAAACAGGAGGATGCATCTTCCTCAGTGTGGTAGTCCTTGTTGATATGCATCAAATCATTCTTACTATTGGCAAGCCAGTGTGCTTTTCACTGACTTCCATGCATTCTTCAAGAAAAGGCATGGGAAAAGCTGTTAGGGAGAAAATAAGAGCTGCTGATTCCTGTTGAAATAAAACTGGTTCTGGTATTGCTGCAAATTAACTAGTTGAGCTAACATAACTCCTCATTTACTAGTAGAATCTGCTTCTTTCAAACTAACTGGTCCACAGAAATTTGAGGTGAAACAACAAAGTTTTCACCAGGGTAGATGTAAATTATGTTTGTCCTAACTTAGTGGTGGCATCTGGTTTTGTTCAATTCTTTATCTAAATTTTCAGAACAAAAATTGTATGGGACTACAAATAACTTGCCCTATTGATAATCAGTGGTTAGTATGTAGCATTTTCAGCATCTCTACATTGCAAACTACAGAAATCTGAGCTAGATTTTCAAGGGTTTACTCAGACATGCAGAAGTAGAGCGGCTACAACAGCACAGAGTTCAGTAGAAGTGAAGTCTGATCTACTGAAAAACTGCCTGAGAAGAAGATAATTTAGCCTCTGTGGTGTGTCCCTGCTACCATGCCTAGACAGCTGCCAGTGCCATGCTAATTAACTTAAAAATGTCTCACCAGAGGTATGTCTGCACTGCATTCTTGAGGAACAGCATACTAGTAACAATATGCAAAACCACTTTGCTGAATTAAAATGGATATACACAGTGATTTGAGAAAGTCTTGCACTTATGCTAAATGAGCATCCTCAAAAAGGACAAATCATGTGTCTTTCCTGATGTGAATTCTAACTAGACATTAAAGCAAGTTGAAGAAAAGACTATAGGTAAAAACTTGGCATGTTTAAAATTCTTGTGTATGCCAAAAGATTCATTGGATATAAGATATGCAACTATAGATACACAGAAACACAGCCTTTTTCCTATACATTATTATTTGGTGTTCAATAAAAGCCTGGATTGTCAGGGTGAAGAGAAATCTTCACACAAAAGTCCTATAGCAATCTTACTTTTATATGCAGATATTTTGCTCTAGCAAAATACAGACTCTGTTACCATAGATTAGAAATAGGAACCAGGAATGACACAAAATGTACTAGAAACCTATGGAAGACTGACTCCACAATTGATGAGACAGAGTAGAGATCAAAACTGAAAGCCATTTTCTACTCCAATGCCCAAAATACAAAAAGCAGAAGAAATATACTTCCACAAAATATCAGAACTAATAAGAGCTCTCATATAAAGAAAAAAACAGGTGTGGAAGAATTAGACTAAGCCTCAGAAAAATTATAGATGGCAGAAAAATAACTGAAAGGCATTGCAAGCAGCTCTGTATTTGAAAATAAATAAAAATTCCAAATATGTGTGCCAAAGAGTAGAAAGTTTATTTTTTAAATTTTTTTCTTATTCAGCTATTGTTTTGTTTGCTTGTTTACTGACTGTTCTGTCTAGCCATGTCAAATATTCATGCATGAAAATGTAATGAATTATAATACTGGTGATGAGACTGCAAATGAATTACCTTAAATACACTAAAATCAATCCTTAATCAAAGCAAAATACCTGAGCATGTGTAATGCTAATGTTTTTATATCCACATGTACTTAAGTGATTTCCTGTGAACTGTTTTTTCGGTAGACTTAAGTACTATAATTCAGTTTTGTCTTTGTGATTCATCATAAGGGATTATCAGGTGCTCATTGGAGTTTGTAGCTTCTTGACCTTTGTTAAAGGATTTCACATATATATATACTAATATAGAAAATCATTTTAGAAACTTTTATTTACAAATAATTGATTGCCATTGTAGAAAAATGTCTATTTTGTCAAGGTGATAATATTAATATTATATTAAAGTTTTTATATAGAAGATTTACATTTAGGGTACTCATTGTGTAAAGTATATTTGTTTGGGCAAGAAGATTAAGGAGTCAAGAACATATCTTACTATCTCTATATGTATTGTAACTGATATGTGTTGTAACTATTTATGCCAAAGAAAGTAATTCAACATATTCTGGCCTATAGAGACACACAGGAAATTAAATATGAAGTCTCTAGTGATTTGGAAAAGATGGTATTAATTGGAAGAAAGGACAGGAAACAATACATTAAGGGTCCAAAGGTACCATGCTAGGTTATTTTTTTTATCTTGTGTAAGGTCTAGTATATTCGATTGTTCAAGATAGCCTTCCCCTAAAGAAGAACAGCAGCTAATGAGGATGGATGTATCACCTAAGCATATCAGAAATGGCTGCAGCAAGAAGAGAATTGTGATGCATGTGGAGGGCTCTTTTTTGTTCAGCTCCCTCTTATATGACTGGCTTTGAAAATAGAGGAAATTTATTCTACATTTTCTGAAATGACATTACTGAAACAAATGTTAACCAGATTTAAATACTTAAATTTCATAGCTTCTTTGTTTTCCAGAGGAAATATTTCAAACAGCGTTCTCTCAATGCAGGCAGAAAATAAATCCTTCAGAAGAGGGTGAACTAGGCTTAGTGAATGATGAGGTAAGAAAAGAAAAATATTTTATAAAGGGATACAGATTTACTTACAATTTAGGTGATGGTATTAATCACACTGTATATGTGCTGTTCTAAGTAAGAGATGGAAAAAACTAATCCGCATAAGAAAATCTCTTTGTCCTTTGAAGAAATCAAAATATGCTGGTTTAATATTAAAATAATTTTCTCAGTATTATTTCTATACAAACAACATTTGAAAATAGACAATTTGGCAATTGTTGCAGACATTTAGCTTGATATTCACTAAAAAATTAAACATTCTGACCAGGCTAGCATTTTTATCTGGGAACAGCAAAATTGAAAAGGACTGGGGTGCTAATCAACTCAAGGTGTTTCAGGACAGTAGAAGGATTCTTATCAGTTAGAGTATTTATTTATTTACTTTAATGATATAAAGAAACTTTCTTAACAAGAAAACATAGAATCATAGAATTTTCTGAATTGGAATGGACACGTAAGGATCACTGGGAGAAAGTCTTAGCAGTGCACAGAATATCCTCACAAGTCACACCATGTGTTCAGAGCATTGCCTAAAGCCTTCTTGAACTGT
The DNA here is from genome assembly GCF_001522545.3 of Parus major. NCBI lineage: Eukaryota > Metazoa > Chordata > Aves > Passeriformes > Paridae > Parus > Parus major. The sequence goes on along the minus strand of NC_031769.1, from coordinate 25,739,967 downwards.
CAGGCCTTGTGCTGTGACCACTTCCCTGGGGAGCCTGATCCAGGCCTAACTACCCTCTGGGTGAAGAACCCTTTCCTGATATAAAACCTAAACCCTACCTGACTCAGCTTCATGCTGTTTTTTGGGTCCTGTCACTGGTCACCACACAGATGAGATCAGTGTCTGCCTCTCCTCATGAGGAATTTGTGACTACAATGAGGTGTCTTCAGTCTTCTTCAGGCTGCAAAAACAAAGTGGCCTCAGCCAGTCCTCATAAGATTTCCCCTCAAGGCCCTTCTTCTTAGAAAGAATACAAAAAAAAAAAAAAAAAGTCAATATAGGAAATAAGAGTTTTAGAGACTGCTACAACTCTAAATACAACCATGCAGAGGTTTCAGGTTATAGAGCATGGTGCTAATGACCCAGAGGCTGTGGGTTCTATCCCCATATGCACCATTCACTTAAAGAGTTAACTCGATGACACTGGGTCCCTTCCAACTCAGAATATTCTGTGAAAAATAAGAAATAAGAGCTGTATAGGTTTTCTTATAGACTAGAAGAACAGGATTTTTATTAAGCAGCCTAGAATGTGGAAAGTATTTCTCTCCTGAAAATATGTGGCCAAACTTGTAGTCAGTCATTCACTTCTGGAAGGAACGATATGGCATTATTCCTTGGCCAAATGAAGCTGCAGCTAAGCCCTGCACATGAGTAACCAAAAAACCCAGGCCTGTGACAATGCACACAGCTAAGAAAATCACAACAAAGACCACCTCAGGAGAAACACTGGGCATCACTGTGCCACTCAACTTCTGTGTGTTATAGAATTGTTCCCTTTAAATGCTTTTTCCTCCAGGGGATTACTTACACTATTTGGTGGACAGAGTTAGCATTGAGTGGGCTGCAGCAGCATGCCAGCTCAGACGTGGGTGTTTTATCACCCACTCAGTGATGAGGTAGTGCATCTGTCACTGCTGAATCCAGGCCAAAGGTCCAAATAGTCTGTGCCAAAGACAAAGCCACGGGACAGAACTAAGGAACTTTGTGCTTGGGAACATCACCCAAACACCATGTCACTCAGTGTAACTTTCAAAGGTTTCAGAGAAGCAACCCAGTTCAACCCAGAGCCATCAGCAGAATACCTCAAACACCTTAGAAGGGCAGTCCTGGCTGATCCATGCAATCACTTAGTAACCTATCAATCTGCACGTGGCTATGTGCCAACACTCACCTGTGTCCTTGGTTACTGTTTGTTAGTTTCTGCAGTATTTTCATTGCTAGTCTTCAATAGCAAAGTTAGTTTTATATAAATATATCATCTACAGCAAAATCTGTTTAGTCATGGTGTTTAAGTGGAGACTGACATAATCAACAGCCAAAACCAGTTTTAAGAACCACACAAATTAATAAGGTGCAAATTTTCAACTAGAAATATCCTTTAAGGTTAAAGCCCTAAATTTCAGCTGTCCTGAGGACTGTTATTCTCTACTTCTTCTATTCTTGTATCTAAACAACATAGTTAATATCAAAATTTGTTTTGATATATTCCTAATCAAGACTAACAATACAGTTAATATTGTTTATTAAAAGAGAGTGACAAAATTGATGTGGCAGTGAAGGGAGTAAAACAACTTTATAAACTTCAGACATCATCAGGATGGAAATAATTTAAAAAATGCAAACTGTCAGCTCCTGGATTTTGTTTTTTCCTTCAAAATTCTCAAAGTTAAGAGATGTTAACAATGGTTCAGTGTATCACCTACAGGGATATTTTTTTAATTCAGAATACTTTCAGATGATTCAATATTATAAAGAACTCTTCCTGTTCATTTTGGAGTACTGTAGAATGTTGAAATATCATACTATGTTTAGGGGAAAAACAGGTGGGGGGTTGGTGCATAACAAAAATAGAAGGGAGGGTTCAAATGCACAGTTACTCATGTTCTGGAGATTTAAATCTGGGGTTTCATGAAACAGCTGTTCCAGTAACCTTATCTACTGCCTCCGTGAGCCTATCCTAAATATATCAGAGCATTTTTATTCCAAAGGATTTTTAGGAAACAGGAACAGATCAAAATCTCTACAAAAGGCCAAAGTATACAAAATCCCTGTGGGAAAATCAGACATACAAGAGAAGTGCCCATTTCTACCCTTACTTTACAACAGATTGCTGTTTTCATCATCTGTTACATGTTGGCATTACGATGTTTCCCAATATTATAAAGCCCTGTGAATGTGCTGCAAAATATGACTGTTCTTAGATAGTATCCATCCAAGTAAAATGTCCATTAATCTTCATAATCGTTCAGAGGCTATATCTTTTGTATTTTTTAACTTTGTGCCATGCTTAGGCATCAGAACTCTGTTGATTTTTAACAGATTAAAGTTAATAATTATTCTTAATATTAATTTTTGTTACCACTGTGCAAAAGCTTCTTTCAAGGCCCCTAAATTTGCAATTCACTTCTAAGACCATCATATATTCAAGATTTTACTTCATGTACATTTCGTACTTTAAAATAACATGTATTTTAAGCTTTTGGCATTTTAAGAGATACTTTCATAAAAACATCTGCAAAAAATTTAAAAGGACTGAAGCTTAGTCAATTTAACATGATTTTTTTAGTTCCATTTCCTTTTTTTCAATTCCTTTATCTCTGTCTAACTTCTCTTGCCTCAAAGTTGATCAACAATTTTTTCAACATCTATTCCACTTTTTATTACATTACCTTCCTTTACAATATGCATCCACTCCTTTAAATAATCAGATAAACAAACTACTAAAAGAAGACACATGTAAGACACATATTTCTTTATTTTCTGATAAGATCCTGTTACTATGTGTTTTGGAAAGAGACAATTCATTCTATGTACTCTCAAGTTTTTAGAACAATGAAGCTTCATTTGGTTCAGGCCATCACCACTGTAAACAAAATTAATGAAAATAATAACTGAATACTGCTCAACAACTTCAAATATGGGTTTTTTGTTGGGGTTCATTCTCATGAGTCTATTCTTTACAGCCATTATCTGCAAGTAATTCTCACAAAGGAAAGGCCTATGGTTGAAAAGCATTCAGTTGCCAATTGTGAAAAATTAATTCATAGCCTGTAATTATGATGATAATGACACCATCAGTAATCATAAATCATCATTATGACTGCATGATCACTGATTATTGTAGCACTGGGCTTTTCCTTAGTACCCCATGATATTTTAGGAGCTACACAGCAAACTGAAAACATTGGCAAAGTAAACTTTACTACAATGAGGATGCTAATTTAAAAAGAAATGTTTCTTAAAATATTATGTTTTCATGTTTATCTGTTTTCCTATTAAAATGTAGTCACACAGGCTGCTTTCAAATAATTCAGTCTAAATTATTCAAATGTGATAGCATCACACATTCTAAGACGAAACTAATTATAAGGATGGACTGGAGTCTTCTATAATCTGGAATATTGTTTTTTAATCTAATTCTGCTTCTGAGATAATTACTCAGAATCAATCACTGTCAGGATTATAGCAATAATCAGATTGAAGTTAGAAGCTGTTGATAATATCTCAGAGTCCAATTTCTCCCCTCGATAAGGAGATCAAATCAATCCAGCAACTGAAAATTTCATTAGGATTATTCTAAATATAGCTTGCATGCATCATTTTGTATTTTTTGATCTTGAGTTTATGTTTACTCTATTTGGAATAAATATATCCATACCAAACTTAAATGGTATTTTAAAAATATATTAAATGAGTCACAATTTATCAGAATAGTGGCTTTCAGTGCAAGAACTGCAGTGTTCTTTCCATTTCCAGTGCTGATTTATGGTTCAAAAGGAGGAAAACCAAACATGCTCCTGTTGTTTGTCTCTCTTTGACTCCTGAAAGAATACTAAGAACAAAATCTGTGTGTTAAACCAATGATTTGCTAACTAAGTCAATATAGTTGATAATCCACTGTTACTAAGACTATAACAACTATGTGTTTCAGTATCTTCATTTTTAAAAATGGAAAAGAATATTCTATCTTAAAAGGATGTAAAAATAATTTTTTGACTTTAAATTTAAACAAAAGGCTCTATTTGGACTGCATTTTCCAATGACAATAACAATTTAAGTATCTGGAAATACAAGTTTTCCAGATAAAAATAATTAAATTGAGTAAACAGAATTGTATTAATGACTTCACATTACTGAAATCAGTCTACAAAATCTGTTTTATATTTTTTCTCTGCTTTATTGGTAATTATTTGCACTTATTTACTGGATTCAGAAGTTATTTCTTCAGTCTCATTATGTAATCTTCCAATGACTTTGTATCTTCCATTGGCCCACAAGAAAGGAGTTAGCAATTCACTGCTGCATTACATGCAGTCTTGAAAAGACAAAGATATCTGGCCAAATGCAAATCTGCCTGAATATTGCTGGTTTATTTCTTTGATATTATTGGCAATTTTGCTGACCTTCACCTAAGTCAATCATTTACTCTATGTTGTCTCCTCAATAAAAGTTTTCTTTTAATATAGAAAAAAAAGACTTAAAAGAGGATTGGGAAAGAAGAGGGACAACGAGGAGAGGAGAGGAGAGG
>NC_031769.1:25698432-25734947 GCF_001522545.3 Parus major | reverse complement strand
AGAGGAGAGGAGAGGAGAGGAGAGGAGAGGAGAGGAGAGGAGAGGAGATCACATGTCACACCTATATTCTATAAAATTCTGCTGACTGCTCCCCATCAAGTCATTATTTCTGAATTTTAACATAAATAATTTTATCAACCTAATTAAAAATAGAAATTAAAATAACTTAATCAAAAGAAAACATACTATTTCTTTCAAACAAAATCTTTTTTGATGAAATTTAAAATCCCCCTTTACATTTTATTGTCCTAAAAATGTGTTGCATTCTTGACAATACCTACAATTTACTTTCTCCAGGCAACCAAAAAAAATATATATAATAAAGACATATTTAAATGAGTATATAAATATTACTATTATTATTATTATTAACTTAACCGTAATTTATAGACATGAGATTCTGAAGTAATACCCATATGACTGTACAACATTCTTACATTTTTAAGGAACATTAAATTGGAAATAAATTACATTTACCTCATTTTGATGCTACTTTATATGGGCAGAGACATGAAATAGGAGAAATAGAGCTTCAATATAAAGAGATTTGGACTTTTAATATCTATCTAGTTATAAATCCTAGACCTGTTTGAAAGTCTGAGATGATGGAAAGTGAGAAGACAGAATAACTTAGACAAAAGTTGTTAGACTTTAAGCTTTCCAGCTTGTCTTCTGACATTCATTAATTATTAGGTCATATTACATTTATAAGAGAAATTTCATATCCCATAAAACCATTACATATCACATAAAACCATTACACATCTTTTCTCAAGGCAAGTAGACTTTCTCAGACAGAAGGCTGAATGAATACACAAACAGCATATAAATTCTTAGAGTTATTTTCATTTTCTGAAAGCAGCAAATGTAAAAATCTCTGGAATTTACTGGGAAAATAACATGAGGCTGAAAGCCAGTTTTTCTTTATGGACAATCATCAAACTCTCTGAGAGAAGGGTCTCGGACTTCATAATTTCTTTTATGACTAGCACAAGGCACATGCAAACAAAAAGTTCCCCACTGAAATCAGTGCGAATTTTCTTGCAGACCTCATGAGAGCAACAAGAAGCTGTGATGTTTGTCTCATCTTGTTATGTTTTAATTTTTCTCCTCCACTTTCTATGTAAGGATTATTGGTAAAAGTTGCCAAGTACAATTCACATAAAATTTACTCCTCATTCATGATATAACTGGGACTTTTTCTCTGGACCCCCATGTCAGATCATTCTGGCTGGCATAACTTGCACTCAGCAAGTAAACAAGCAGAACCACAGGACCCAGGGACTCACCCTGCTGCATTCTGGCAGCAGTGACTCTAACTGCCACAGCTGGCATTATTTCCAGACTTGTGGGCTTTTCTTTTGATAAAATATCTTTTTGTGATCTTATGGACCCAGAAATCAGACTTCAGGAAAATTGCTTTTAAGTAGATTCAGACAGGTGTTAAAAGTCTCCAAGACTGAGCAGAATGAACAAAAATCAGCAACACACCATGCCCATGACAGGTGTCTGCACCTGTCCTGGCTGCAGAACAAGGTCTGAGCCCTGACCCAGTCAGCATTTTTCACCTGCAATAGAACCACATTCCCTGAAAGTACAAAGGAAATATATTTTCCCCAGGTAGGTGGAAATCACCTCCAGCTGGCTCCCTAGACCTGCTGTAAAGCAGCACATTATCAGGAGGCTCTAGGTGTCTTCTTATACTGCCTCCTCACTGGCCTTTTACAAAGCAGAAAACTGAAGCACTACAAAGAGCCTGGTTTAACCCCATTTCCTGCCCCAGGAGATTTACTGAAGCACACCTGGGGAAGCTGAGACGCAAGAGTACTGCTTGGCCCAGTGGGTCTCATTGTCTGCTCCAGGGAGTTAGGCTAAAACGGTTAAGAATGTATTCAATTCCCACACAGAAACTCTAAGTGTCATCGTCTTGTGCCTTAATTCTCAGAAAATCAGCATTGCTACTAAGCAAAACCAGAAATTTATCACATATTTAAAGCAACAGCATCTCAAAATGCCAGTTCATAAGCCAAATAATGTTTCTGTGGTATTTGTTTCCTTTAAACATGGCAATCCAGCCATTTCTTGTATCTCAGATGGAGAGGAGAGGACACTGGAAAGGTTTTATATCAGTTCAAGTGAAATAAATATCTTTCTGATGAAACTATAGATCTGATGTACTGCTTTACCCTATTAAGTCACAGTGAAGGTGGAGGTCTATTCAAACCAGGAGCATCTTGAAGATAACAGGATGAGATATATCAAGGGTGTATATATGGATGTACTCTCAGAATTTGCCAAGTAGACACTAATGAGGGTTATATTGCTTCTCTCCTTGCCTTTAAAAATGTTACATACACCCTCCAAGTTACAGTAAACACAGTAGTTATCTCCCCATGATGAGTATTGCCCCACAGATTGTAGCCCAGGGCCCACTTTCTGCAGTGGGTAGCACTTAATCAGGCAGCTGCTTCTGCTGACATCACATGCTGCCCATAATGTGCAGGGTTACACATGGCTAAGTACAAATTGCAAAGACAGGAGGGAAAGAACTGGCTCTACAGTCACTGTTCCCTTAGAGCATTCATTTATTCCTTGAGTAGCAGAGCAGGTCAAGCAGAATTTCTTATAAACAGTTTGGGCTAGTTGGCTCCCCAAACTGGGATAAATTTTTTTTAAAAAATGGCAAATTCCTTCTCCTATAAATATGTTCACTTCAAATAAATGCTGCATCAGCAAAGCTCCAGCATTCTCTTCAAGTTCACCTTATCACTTTCTATTATATTGTGACCCACTTTAGAAAATAATTGTTGAAGTGTCATATAATAAACCAATGATTGCTCTGATCACATCAAAACTAAAGATTTTGATTATTTTCTGAAAAAAAAGGCCAGTGGAATTGATGTAGATGCGTCAATTTTATTGAACACATTACTGTTTTCCCACTGTCAAATTGTTCCACTAGAGGACTTTCTAAAAATTGTTATAAAACAGTTCTCTGGAAACACAGTACTGTAGTGAGTACTAATTCAGGACAAGGCATGTACTTCAAAACTTCATGATATGGTCTTAACCTTTTGCAGTTTAAAATGGGAATAATCCTTAAAACTGACAATTTTAAAATACGTGACCTATTAGGTCTGTCTCCTTTATAGATATTTTCATTGTCTTTTCTGTATTGATTACAGTAAACAGGTAAGTCTCTTAACACTGGGAATACTGGAGGGCTGGAGGGCATTAAAGAACTTTGCAACAGGTCAGCACTACATATGCAGCACATGCACAAAGTGTTGAACTCATCAGGCAGTATTCAGAAGAAGCAGTAAGTTTCCACAGACAAGCTGTGTTTCCACACTGTCACATCTCAGTGAATAAGATCCTCTGAGACAATTATTAGTTTCAATCACTGCTTGTGGACCCAGGCTGGCTGACATGTCAGTTCCAGCACAAGACTGTCTGCTCTTCACTCATCAGGATTTTTTTTCTGGGATCTGCATGGTCATGGTATGGATACATTCTCTGCTAATTAGTTTTTCTTTGATTTTTGATACCTGAGTGGCTGCTACCTAGGAACTCAAAAGCCATTCAGACTTGGCAATCTGCACATCTGTGATTGACACTTTCTTACTTTAATCTTCTGCATGTAGGAATGAAACCAACTTTTAAAAGACACAGTGGGCTCCGTAATGCAGTAGACCATCTGTGTAAGCCATGAGAGCTGCCAACAACAGAGTACCCCTCCTGTGCTCTGCTTTTTAAAAAGGTTCCTTGGGGAATAGCAGCTGAAATTTACACTGTCTCAAAGCAGTCTAAGAATGAAAGAAACGGGATGCCCAATACTGTGATGGCAAATCCCTCAGGCTTTGTTGTTAGGTAGGATGGAGATGATGATGATGGTGACAGTACACTAATGAGGACAATGATGCTGTGGGCTGGGTGAGTTACCCAGCATTCCTTAATTAGAGGTGTCTAAAGCATATAACTAGCTTGTCTTCACTAATTTGCTTTCTGATAGTTCATATGCAGCTATTTACTTTATTCTTCTAAGACATTTTGTCCCTAACCTTACCTAGATTCTTCAAAATCCATCCTAACTAATATTAGGTCAAAATAATTTCACATCCATGTTTTCTACAACCTTGGCCCTTCCTTATCACAACAAAAATCTGCATGATATTTGCAAGTTAACTGAACTGACTTTCAACTGTAAGTCAATTTCTGAAGTGTAAAATTCTTCTTTTTAAAAAAATATTCTTCAGAGTTCATGAATCTCAAGTCTGGAAAAAGCATGTGATGCCTTTGTAATATATCAGATTTGTAGGTTTTCTTGGACATCATATGAAACCAAGGGAGCTTCGGACAGCAGTTCTAAAATAATTTTGATAAGACAACAGAAAACTATTTAAATCAGCAGATGTTATTCTAAGTGTACCAAAACCAAATAAATGTTTATATGGACCCCTACAAAGCAAAGCTGTCAAACTGAACATTATTTCAAGGCAAAAGAGTTTGCTGTAATGAAAAATACAGTTAATAGTTTCATATTTCTAAGATCCATATTATCATATGTTTAATGATATATTCATCCTCTACTAATAGTTTTACACTTTCAAAGAACATGGAAACATATTTTCCTGTAAATAATGGCAAAATTATACTGTTTCTTTCAGATGAAAGAAAGTATATTCAACAGAACAAAAGACAAAAGCTCAACAAAGAAGCCTAAGAACCTGTTTGTGTTTTCATATATTTTTTATCAGTGATACTCTAGATCTTAGTGTCACTGTGGAACCATTAGCAAAATCCCATTTGTATATGAAAATAAGACAAGACTTCTGTTAGCAAACACTGAACTGATTCTCAGTGCAAATATGACGGGCAATATTGTTGGCATTTACTCTACTGCTTACCACTCAGAGGCTGTTTTCTTTATTGACAGGATATAGCTTGGTGTAGTATTGCAAGTGTTTTTGCCATTTGTTTAAAAGCTTTTTATTTAACACTCTCAACTCTAATAGGGGACAGAATTGATCAGCATATCTGACAGAAATCTCCTCTTCACAACTGCATTGTACCAAAGTGTTAGGTTCAAACATTGTGACAATCCTCTCACTTATGCATTGAGTTATAAATAAGGAATCACCCCAATTATGAAATTGTAGTCAAACCTGTATTTTTAAAAATAAATATTCAGCTGATATTATTTACATATTCCAAGTGCATGCATAGCAGGACACCATGATACAAATTAAAGTCCTCAACCTAGAAGAAGTGCAGAAAAGATGAATCAATCTGATTTCTGTTATCATCATGAATTCCCTGATCAGAATTCAATGCTCATTGAGTACTTTAACAGACCACTATTGTTTCTTCCTCTTTATGTTGGGGACAATTTTACTCTTAGGTGAATTACACATTTACTCCCTTTTCCCTTTTTTTTTCTCCAGAGGATATTTGTAATAGGTCAGTATCTAAAAACATTGACTTTGGATTTTTTCAGTCTTTTATTTTTATATTATTTAATCTATCATATTAAAAGAATACAGGTCATGTTAAAAAATGAAAACTTTACCAAACAGGATACAAATCATCCAATGTCTGATTTTCAGCAGTGGAACTTACATGACCTTTGATGCTTATATCCAAAATTTGAATAAAATGTCCATTTACTTCTGAATGATATTCTCATATTACTTATGTTTCTTTTGATGGTTATATGTCTAAATGCTTTGGAACTATCAATGTGTAGGACTCAAAGGAGTTCCTCAATGGTTCCCACAACCTAGGCATTCCTAACTTGTCTCCTCTGAAATGTTTGTATCCTAAGTATGTTCATTGCATGGTCGTCTCAACTTTGTCCTATTTAGCTTACTCACAATGTTATCTTACTGTCCCTTTGCAGTTTGTGGATCTAAAAATATCAGTTTGGATCACTGCACTCATAAATGGCCATTACTCTGGGCAGTTACAAATACAAGTCAGGGCTGGAATGGACACTTTTTCATAGTCACTTCTCACAGTGCTCATTTGGGTTGTTTGATTTTCTCTGTCTTCCCCTGTCAAAACAAGGCATGGCCTGGTATCACTGAAGCAGTTTCCCAAATCTTTCAATTCCCCCTTCCAAGCAAGTACCAGACCATGTGGCTCTTTTTTTTTCCCTTTTTTTGTGACTCTAAACAATATTCTATATTTTGAAGCTTTATTAACCTGTATGTCTGATAACAAGTGAAGAACAGTCAATATTAAACCCTGTAAAACACAAAGATTGAGGGTGGGCAGAAATACTGAAAAGTAAATAAAATAAAGGCATTTTTAAAAAAAAACCACAATGCATTCTGACATTCAGACACATCCACATTTTAATGGAAGAGTTAATTAGAATTGTATTCTTTCTTATATCTACTATTCAAAGATGACAAGGTGGAATGACTTTTTAGGACAACTTTGAAAGAGGAAGAAGAAATTGCTTTACATGATTTTCCCCAAGTTTTGTTGGGTTTTTTTCATTAAAACTACTACTATGGAATGCATGGAATAAAAGAATTTTCACTGAAGCAAGACTAATGAAAAAAAAACAAACAAAAAGTCTTTGCCTTTTAAGTCAGAATCAATCCTGTCATATTGCAAATACTTTCCATGAACTCATCAACTTCATCAAGTTTGGAAGTAATTTAGATTCCTCCATTGCTAAGCCTTTCCAAATCTTTCTTTGTTGATTAGGAAACTATTTCTAATTTATAGTTTAAATTTATACCTTTGTATCCATTTATTTTTCTACAAGTCCTATCCTTCAGTATTTATGCCTTTGCATTTATTTCCTGAATGTATTTATGAAAAATAATCATATCCTTCTCAACTTTTATTTTGCTAGGCTGAACAAACCAATTCCCTTTAATCTCTTTACATACGATAAGTCTTCCATTTCCCCCAGTTATACAAGGAGTCCTCCTTCGCTCCTGTTCCAGTCTCAGAGGATTTTTTTAGTTTGTTTTAAACACAGGTTGCTTAACGGAGTATTACTGTATTTTAAATGTGCTCCTGCTAATAGCTTTGTAAAGCAATTCTGCAGTGCCTGGAATATTTATTCTGAAAATATTCCACACAATATATTACCAAATTGCCACCTTCTTCCATGGCTGAAATTTAACCATCTTTTTTTTTTTTGTTTCGGTTTGTTCTTCCATCACATTAAATTGATTAACTATTTTTGTTTATAAAAATTATGCTATCCATTCCAAAATACATGATCTTGTACTGCTCTGTCTCATTGAGATCCATCCCTTGAAGACAGACCAGGTGTTCCTCACACAGGTAGTAAGTTTTGGATTGGTATAGACTCTATTTTTCTAAAACATCAAGCCCATTAAGGAAAATCTTGAACAGGGATTTTAAAAACACCCAGCACCCAGATAAAACTTGAAGTGATTGATCCACTTCCTTCGTAATTAGTATCAAGGAATTATCATTTTTGTCTTATCCAGTTTTTTTATTTACCATAAAAGAAACTCCATGTACCCTACTGCCTTCATTTAAATAATTACTTGTGGTCATTAAATCAAAAGCACTTTCTTAAACACAGCTAAAGAAAGCTAATAAATATACCATTTAAAAAAACAAAAACAAAAAAACAGTTATCTTAGCAATATTTAACTTATTATAAATTACCCTTCAAAAAAACATTGTAATTTTTAGTTTATGTCTGTTCCTATATATAACATTCTCAAACCACAGTGTGTAACTTTTCTCTATAAAATCTTTTTTCTGTTTCTCTGTTTCTGCTGTATTTTTGCTGTAATTTTCTTTTTATTCTTGGATTTCTCAGCTTCTTTTGGACTGAATTCTTTTGGGATCCTCCCTCGTGGGGAGCCCTGCTTATCTCAGTTCTTATGATTCGAAGAAAACTCCCAAGCTCATTAGAATCTTGTTTCTCATGTTTATTAACAGGTGATCACAAAACTTAACAGGTCTCTCCAGGCTGGTTACACAAGGTTAATCTTTGCAATTTGGTACATTTCTTTCTTTTGATGGTACAAACAAGGCCTTGTGGCTCACTTCGTGTCTGATGCACAGAATGACCCTGAAATATGCAGTTATCTTTATACATATTTTCCCCCAATTAACAATAGACACGTATATTATTTTTCTTAATGACCCAATGACCCATCACCTCTGTGATGCACTGTGGCATTTTCTATCTAATCACTTACTATTACCCAAAAACCTCTAGGAGATGAACATGAAGAAGAAAGAAGAAGGGACAAGGGACAACACCCTAAATCTTTCATCGTGTCTCCTGTTCTCTAAACTAATTTTTTCACCCAGTGATTTAAAAAAATCTTTCTAATCTACACACTTACACTTTTAGCCTTTTTCATCTAACTTTAACATTTGTTTTCATGTATCACCATAAAAACATGCCCATGAATTTCATATCACATGAAATCCAGTGTTTTTCTGGATCTTATAACTAAGTATCAGAAACAAGGGTACACACTCTGTATTCCAGACTCCAACACAGTGAGAAGGTATTTCCTGACCATCTCTCCACTACTTCATTTTCCAAAAGTAGATACTGTGTTTAGTATTTTATTTGTAGCTTTCTATGTCCTAAATTCAATTCCCTAGAATAAATCTACCTGAAATAATCACTATTTGATTTGCAAATTATCTTTCCAATTGTTTTAGTATTCTTAAAATGTGGTTAGATTTTAAGCAATTAGTAGCCCAAATATTGTTTTCACAGAACCACAGAGTCTTTGACTAGAAAAGACCTCCAAGATCATCAAGTCCAACTTTAGATTGATCAACACCTTGTCAACTAGACTGTGCCACATCCAATTGTTTCTTGGACACTTCCAGGGACAGTGACTCCACAATCTCCATGGGCAATCGCTTCCTGTGCTTAACAACCCATGCCATGAAGAAATTCCTCCTAATATCGAACCTGAACCTCCCCTGGCACAGCTTGTGCCTTTGTCCTCTTGTCTCATCAGTGTTTGGCTGGGATTAGAGACCGACCTCCACCTGGGTACACCCTCCTTTCAGGTGGTTGTAGAGAATGATGAGGCCTCCCCTGAGCTTCCTTTTCTCCAGACTAAACTCCCCCAACTCCCTCAGCCACTCCTTGTATGACTTACTCTCCACACTCTAGACATGTGTTTTCATCCCAAATTTGGCAGTTTTCATTATTCAATGAATATTTGTTCAATGCTTTGTGACTTATATGCACTACATATATGTGTTACTCTCTTCATTAAAACTATAATTAAACTATTCATTTCCACTCTGGTTCACACACTTGTTTTAGCCTTATCTACATCCCTGATATTTGTAATGTCTTGCACAGGACTTCACATTTTATTTCATTATTTATGTGACTGAAAACTGTGTCTATTTTTATTTATAAAGTGAAAGACTCCTCATCTTTTAGCTATTTTCACTGTATACTTTACTTCTCTTAGTTTCAAGAATTAAATCTTTCTTTCATCATTCTTTTTCCCTTTACTTGGCTGTACCTTACTTCTTGTTCATTCTTTACACATTATTTATCCATTGTCATTCTATTATTTTCCATCTGAAATATAAAGATGTAAAATGTTTGCATTTACTTAGTATAAAGTAAATAAATGCTGAGCACTCTTCATGTTCAAATTTCTTGTGTCTTTTCAGTAACTCACATCAACAAGTTTCTTCTATTTTTTATGCTTTTATCTTCCCCCCAGATCTACTTTCCTACAAGTAATATTTTCAGAAGTACTGAAGGAGCTCTAGAATTGTTCACTCCCAGTTTGTTTTTTTCCCATGATCTGTTCCCACTAAGATGCATGTCCCCATTCATTCTAAAAAACTAATTAATAAATTAATTAAAATTTTGATCCTTGGTAATTTTGATGCTTGTCTCCATGAAAGACATGAACCTGTGACACAAAGAATGAAGTGGAAAATAAAAGAGGACAAGATGGTAGGGAAAAAAATGTTCAAGATTTAGAAATGTGGTCAGGACACAAAGGAAAAAATAAAATAAAATAAAATTCAGGCGAATACAATTAGATGGGGACAAAATAACATAAACCATAAATTTTCCAGGCAGAAAGAAACCTAGACAGTCTAGACAGGAGAGATAGTAGAAAGCAATTTAGACAGCAGTATGAAATACAGCAGCAAAAGCAAGCCAATGCAATTTCAGTCTCTCTATACGTTGACACAACATAGTGCAGCACTCTATCATCTGGGAAAAGTAACTCAAGAACTTAAGGATGTTTCTACTGCATACCTTATACAAGGAAGTGATTGTATCTCACACTACAAACACCACAGAGTCTCCTTCCAAACATCAGGGCTCAGACTACATTCAGTTGTCCAAATGCTGACTTGGTTGAAATATTATTTTTAGATGCACAATGCAGATTCCATAGTGGCTGCAATATTGCTGGCTGCAGTACTCACAAATGGAGAAGCTGAGTAGAAGTCTAGTGCCTAGGTTCAGTTCTTCATAAACATTAGGTTTGCATTGTTAAAAAACTAAACCAAGTCATGAGCACTTGTCATCCTGGGCTCTCACTTCAGCCTGGAAAGGCATCGGCTGCCTCTACAGACAGTGTTAACCATTTATTATTAGATCATCCCATTCCTGTCATACAAAAGTCAGCATAATTTCAGTATGTTTGGGTAGTCCTCCTTCCTGTTTTCTAGGATTTCAATGTTTCCACCCATACTGATATCTGAAAAACAGGATTTGTCCAATATCTCACCACTTCTCTTCCTTCCTAATCTCAAGTCATTGCCTTGACCAATCATATTTTTAAAAATAAGCACAGTTTCTGCAGAGTTTTAAAGCTCTTCTTTTTTATCATGGAGCAGAAAGCTAGTCTTCATGGTATGCACACAGCAATGAGGTTTAACACTTCACTGATAACTAAAGGAGATGACAGCACTGAACATGTAATCATTAGTATTCCCTATGTAAAAAATGTAATGTTGTGTAACCTCAAAATCCTCCTCTCAGCCTCTCATCTTTTTCTCCAGCTTCCTCTGAATGACTATCCATCTTTTGTTTACTGCAGAATGTCTCTGTAGTTTTTTTAGCTGAGCCACATAAGACAGCAAACACAGCAAAACAGGAGTGACTTTGTAGCAGAGCAGTAATACCACTTATCAGATATTTGTAAATCACTCTGTAAATACCTGCTACTGGTTTCCTCTCTTCATTTTTTCTTTCAAGGAGACCTGTACCCACAAGTCCACTTTAGCAGGGAAATTCCTAGAGTTCTGATCCAAATTACCTATGCAGTTCAAACATACCCCAGAACATCAACCTGAGATTCCAAATTGCCCCAACCACTGCAGTGCTGGAACCCCCACAGTAAGATTTCACTTTGTATTGTGATAGTTGAAAGTTCATGTTTCATAAAAACATGAAAGTTTTTATGAAACAGACATGAAAATTGCAATTTGGCTGGAAACTTTCATGTCGGGGATTGTACATGCTAGTATTTCCTAGAATCTAGGAAAAAAATACACCAAGTATCAACCTACAGTTAGGTGAAATGCTTTGCATTTCATTGTTTAAAGGAGTCAGCTGGCCTTTCTCAAGATATGAAAGTATTTTGAATTTGGTTTGGGTCCAAGATGAGAATGTGAATGGAGCATTTATCTTAGATAACAGAGACCACAGGACATATTTATTTGTTGTTCCTATTTGCAAATCCTGAAATTATATTTCTTTATTACAATATTATTTTTGCAGTTAGAACGGAGTATATTCCTATCACTCATCTCCCTCCCTATGAATTAGGCAGCACATTTCTCTTCTTCTATATCCCTCCCCTATCATTTTTGTCATCAGCACATTTTAGTTACTTTGAAAATGTATTTTATTTCACTAACTGACTTCCTCCAACTATGCCCTGCATGCTCAATTTCCAGATTAATCTTGACTGGGATGTCCTGTGAATTCTAATATCAGAAATTATATTCATATCTACGCACAAAGTCTGCTTCTACATTTATATCAAAGTCAATCTTAGGCCCACCTGTTTTAAGGATTAATTTTTAACTGCTGTACTAGAATCTGTAGATGTTTGAGTTCATATATTACTGAAGGATTTGATAGAAAGAGAGCTACAAAGGTTTAGTAACTTAAATCATCATCTGACCTATACTTGGCATTTCATTCCCACATCAACTATGTCTATAATCTCTAAAGCAAACATGGATTACAGCAGACTTGAATGAAAATTGATATTATACTGTATATTGTCAGAGGAACTATTTCAGCAGCTCATTGGATTTTCAAGAAGTCTGATGACATTAAAGACATCCCTTGTTTATCTTGATGTAAAATAAACAAAAATTTACCTTAGAAATATTTATATTAGAAAGAAATATTTATCGCCATTTACCTAAGTATTATCATAAATTTAGATTACTGTCTTGTGCTTTGAATCAATTTCAATTATTATGCAAAAATTAGTTTTCATTAAGGTAGTAACTTTATAATAATCTCCAGAAAATGTAGTGTTTATCTTGCTAGGAAAACAAAGTGTCACCAGGCAACATATCCCTTGTATCTCTTGTATTCCTACACCAGGCCATGCAAATTTGGGTAGAGGTCGTATTTAACCTTCTACATCTACAGATGGAAACAACAAACATTTTCCTTGTTTGATTTGTCAAAAATGAATCAAATAAGACTTCAACCTTAGTTGTCTGAGATCTCAATATAATGCATAGTTTTGATGGGTAATTGAACATGCAGGTATTCCTATAGAGACAGTAGTGAAGGAGTGATTATACTTTCCTCTTGATTATACCGAATCAGTCACAGCCTCATTTTGTTTTTACTGCCAAATCTGAGTGTTAAATGAATACCCAATCTTTTAGAGTGGCCTGCAAGTGTTAGACTTGTCCCTCTCTTTTCTATTGCTGTGGGACTTCAGTGTGCTTTAACATAACCTCACCGAAGATCTGCAGTTTAAAATGTATTGGTCTGGGTGTTTCCTTATCTACAAAGAATACTTTTGGTAGAAGTACCAGAAATAAGGTGTACAATAGGGATTTCTGAATCTGACTCTTTTGCTCCCAGACATCTGCACAAATGAGATTATTCTTGAAGAGAACATAACCATTCACATCAACTACATTCACCTGTTAGCAATGTAATAGTATGAGTAAAAAGGAGCTATTTCTTTTGAAATACATTTAATAGGAAAATTTGTAAAGTCATTACATTCCCCTCTGAGATTTTTAAATTTTTATTTCTAAAGGCTTAAAAGGGTTATTTGGAGATTTAAAGAAAACAAACCAAAATATCAATTTTAAATCTACTTTTCCTCTCCTGTAGATGTGAGGTAATGATTTTCACCCACTCTTAAATCAGAGAAGATGTATTTGTAGAAGTCGTCCATAGTTAAAGCTCCATCATTTTATCATCCTTTTGAGACATATTTACTGTTTGCTGGGTCTGTGTATTTTTAATATTCATGTAGAGAAGAAACATATTGCCTTAATTAAAATAAGTCACATTAATTTATCAATCTCTGTTTGAAATTTGTCAAATAGTGATTAAGGTGTAATAGAAAGATGCAGTCACAGCTACCAGGAATTCAGCAGTTGTCTCACAGTGAGAAACTCTTGACCTTACAACTCATTTATTCTTCGGCTTGGCCCAGTAATCTCCAGAAGGAAATGATGTGGAACACATGAGGATTCAGGTCAGAACCTTGTTAGAATCAGTGTGAAAGAGCAAAATACTGTTAGGACTCTCAATAAATTATGACTGAAAATTATTTAAAGGTAAAATTATGCTAGGATGCAAAGGGTGCAAACTGAAAAAGAATTAAATAACAAGAATTTATTCTACTGAAATCATATCAAGCCTGATTATATATATTGACACTATACCACTATACAAGATCCCTACCTATGTACAGACTGATTTTCTCTGTTATATTGTAAATATTTTTGTTTTCAAAAGCCTATTGTTATCCATGATAATGAATGTCAAGAAACAGATACACAATTCTATTATGTGTATATAGGTTTTTCCTATTTGCTCTCCTTCTTACACTGATAAAATCTTGTAGTAATTTATGCAAAGATATTTGGACAATAAACAGAATCAGTACTGTTTAATTACAAAGAACCAAGTTCTCTCTCAAAATGCCATTAAACTCCCTTCACTCCCTTCACTGTTCTCTTTCCTCTATAAGAGTACCAATAGCTGTAAGCTTGTACACAAATTGGAAGCAGAACAATGTATCCAAAACAGGTTTATTCAGCCTAAAATCATAACCAGCAATATCTGAACAAACTATGCACTTTGGCAGGTTGCAGTTGTGTGGTTTTCGTTTCTGTATGTTTCTGTCTCCCTATCTGAGAATGGTTAAATGTTGTTTAGCATCATCTTATCACCGTTTTCCCAATGCTTAGCTTCTGCCTTGAGTCCAGATTTTACCTAAACTCTCCCAGTTTGGAGAGTGCTGCCACACACAGTCCCATCACATCTGTTTTATTGTTACTCCAAATCTCTAACCTCGATGGTTAGTCCCTTGCCTCCCCTCCAGGTTTCCCACAACGTCTCTACTAGATAAAAGCCCATTCTACTTATATTGACTGTAAATTAATAACCTAATTATGGCTTATTAGTTTTGTTCTCTGGCTATTGATGAACAATCCTCTTCAAGATCTCAATCTTTCCTGAAGGACTTAAAGTGTGGTAAAATATTTGACTGGAGATTATGTTTTGGTTTTTTAATTGCATATCCAGGTCTGACAACCTGTGAAAAGAGGACTTTCAGTGGACTTTGGCATCATCATGTTCTTGAAGACTAGAAATGTAGCTGCTCAATTCAATACCAACAGAGAAGGTAATCTCCACCAAAAAAAGTCCTTTCTGCTTCCAAGGCACTTCCTGACAAAAGCAGATAGGCTGTAAAAATCTGTGCACTGTTATCCAAAAAGCAAATATAAGGGAACAGATCTTAAGCAATCATGTCAGCACTGAAAAAAAAACAGAAAAAGATCTCTATAAAATGAAGGGCACAAAATGTAAGCAATATGTTGAAAAATGTTTCAATGTGATCACCAAAGTCAGGCTTGTCAGAAGTCTATGCTCTCTCAGACAGTAGTGAATATGATGTGATTCCTCTGGCTACCGAGTGCTTAGCAGGATATAAATTCTCAGTAAGAACAAGATCTTTGTTTTATATACATTCAAAAATGCATTTTAAGATCAGTAAGTAAATGTTATACTTTCATGTCTAGGACACACAAGTCCCATATTGGGATTCCAGTGAAATGCTCACACCAATGTTTATTGCACTTGCCGCAATCCTCAAAAACAACCCCATGACATCAGAATTGCCATTAAGAGATTCCATTCCAAATTACCTGTCGTTGTACAGGAAACCACCAGATGGCGACTAGAAATGCAGTTCATCATTTCTTGAGCCTGAATAATGTTCTGTCTCCAGACATGGCTTGCTGGTGGCCTCAAAGGGCAGTCAACTTAGAGTCGATGAAAGGAAAGCATTTATCACCTTCTGCAGTTCACACCTGCCTGCCAGCCAAAATTTTAAGAGAGCTGCAAACAACTTAAACATGCACAGATCTGTTCATAATGTCATAGTCTGCTATGAAATTTATTCTACAAGCTCTCCTTTGCCCCCAGCTTAGCAACACATACAGTCTCTGAATGTGGCAGAGATAAATCTGTTATTTCACACAAGAAATTCTAGGTCACCTATCAGCTCAGTGTCTGGGAGCAAGTCATATTGTAGCAGAGAACTGGAGCCCAATTGTTCTGAAAGATAAAGTATATTAACTGCAGAAGAATATCAAAATAAAGGGAAAAAGTCTGAAGGCAGAAGTGAGAAAGTTTTCCCACTATTATAATAATACATATATTTATTAACCTGTCTTAGTGTTCCTTTAGTCCTAAACCTCTGTGTATCAAAAGAATGAGTCTTCTTGTTGCCAATATGTCAGCTTAACTGGGTTTATGATTTTCTTTGTTACATCTGCTTCATTAATTTGCTTTAAATGACCTGAGAAACCGCTGGGAACATATTTTACTACTAAATAATTTATGTGGACAGTAATGATATCTGGATATTAGTCTGCAGTTGCTTTCCCTTGTACATGTTACAGTCCACTCTTCCAGATAACAAAGCTAATTGCAAAACATCCACAGTTCTTGAATCCTCTAGTTTGACTAGCTTCAGTGGCTAGTAGCACTCACATTTGCTCATGTTGCATTGAGTTCCCTCTGTCTTGCTCAAAATAATGTTTGCCATATTTGCATTGTGTACATCGTGTATTTGAATATGCAAACTATGGGTTAGAATGTTTTAAATGAGTCTTTATGCTCAGCCCCATAAGTTTATATGAGAAAAATATAACTCTGGATGGATCAGAGTATTTTGATGTATTCAGGAGCCAATCTTCCTTCTTTCACTTTTGAAATATGGAAAAAATATGGAAAAAGAGGATTTTGCTATGGAGCCTACTTCTTCAAACAACTTTTAACTGTAATGATAACTGTAAGCTTTCTACCTCCAATTGTTTGCTATTTTCTATTGTAAACTTCCATATTTACTTGCACAGTTTATATAAACATTTTCTGTGGGAGAGAAAGTGTAGTCTCACACTACAGTGAGGTGAAGGCATAGAGTTTCATTCCATAAACTTACTGTTTCCACCAGGAAGTCTTGCATCTACATTTTCTCTGTAGTATGACAGGTTGTTCCTCATAAAAAATTATTGTAACATCAGACACAAGAGGATTTCACACAATTTTCAGTGAGGCAGATTTCCTTTTATGCTCGATTTATGAATTTCATTCTACTTTGACTCCAATACAGTCAGGATGTCCAGCTGGTAAATCTGAAATCTCTGGATGTGTAATTGGAAAGTCCCAAATCCAGACTGTATGGGACAAGCCTACTAATGCCAACTACTGTGACTTCCAAAGTGTTTTGAGGTAAGGACATTTTCTCTTTTTTTTTAATAACAGCAGTAATAAAGCTGTAGATGGGATGCCCAGAGAAGCTGTGAAAGCTCTGTCTTTGGAGATTCTGGAAACCTGACAATATGAGTTGTCCTTGTTTTGTTCAGGGGTCACTAAGCTACAATTCTCTGCAGGTGACAAAGTTGATTGTCCAATCTAGGTCTCCCTCTGACTGAACAGCAGAAAGCCATGAGACTGAGCAGTCTCTTACTTCTCCCATTGTTAGAATGGTAGCTGAGGGTTGCTCTGGACATTCAGCTCTGGAGGGACTGGGGGAGATTATGCTGTCCTGTCTTTCCATCAAACAATCCCATTGACACATCTAGCACTCAGTTCCTGGGTCATTCACTATCAGAACTTCTGATTTCTCAGATCTCAGAGAACAACCCTTTCTTATCTGCTCCTCTGTCCTCCTCCTCCATTAGTCCTTTCATTCTTCTCTCCTAGCCTAGGGATTAACCAAGAAAATGCGACATTGTAACCCATTGTGATCTTCTACATTGATATCACCATAGAAGAAACAGCAAATCTTTGAACCCTGCCCCCTAAGTCCTTCCATTTAAAGCACACATCATCATGTTGGACATCCCATTGCCAAAGGTTCCCTTGCCTCCTCTAGACAGAAATATCCCATTCCTCCCCAATAGGCTGAAATAATTGGAGAATATCCTGTTGTTATAAAAGTCAAAACCCTCAAGACAGCACCAGCCACTAAGCCAGAAATTTGTTTGCATGTCTCTTTCTGTCTGCACCCTTTTTCTCTAACTGGTAAAATGCAAGAAACAGTAACTTGGGTACCAATACTTTGGTTTTACATCCAGAGTTTTGAAATTTTCTTTGATTTTGTCCAGGTTCTGGCTTGCATTGTCATTTATTCCCACATGAAAGGGCAGCAATGGACAGAAGTCTGTGCTCTTGACAAGGTGTGGCACCCTCTTGACAACACCTCGGACCTGAGGTCCCAGAAAGCAGCACACCTCTCATGACTCCCTCTCAGACCAGCAGACGGGCTCCTGATGCCCCTTAACAGAGAATCACCCTCTCATTGTTTCTTTTTGCAGTGTGTGCATCTGAAATATCTGTAAGGTAAGAAGAATTTTTATCCCCATTTCTGAGCAGAGAATTGAAGCACTGGGAGATTAAGTGAATTGCCCAAAGTGATGCAGGTAGTAAGGAATAAATCCTAGTCTCTGACACCAACTCAGTGCTTTAGTAATCCTCTCAGTTAGAGTTGCTGTAAGAAAATAAGCCTGATCCCTTGTAAATATTGTCTAGACCTCCAGATGTGTAATCCTGCTTGAATGCATAATGTCTGTTTCTTTGGCTGGAGAATGGAAAGCCAGCTAACTACATGAAGACATCATTATAACACTTTGAGAGAGCCCCTGACCACACTGGATTGTACTCACACTCTGCTGTTGCTGCCCTGTACAGCCACAGTAAAGCCAGGTCAGAATCTGCAGAGATGTAGGGTTATAGATTCTTCTTCTATCAAAATGTTAAATAATGGCTTTGCTATTTAGTGCACATATAAAAGATTGTATTTGCACATATACTAAACACAGCACTCAGGGCTTTTTAATATTTTGAAGCTACTTATTACACCTTAAAACACTGCCTTCATGAGCTAAAAGCAAAGGCCTATTGGTCTGAAGTTCTAGCAGGTCACGGATAACAGAAAAGCAAAATATAATAAATTTTACATAACTAGCACGTACCTATGGTTTCATGGGACTTGTTAGTTATTGCCAAAATGTGTTAATGTGAACCTCTGGTGTTCAATTTTGAGGCATATAAATACACCAAGAATACCCAAATTTTGCTCAGGTTATGACAGCAGAGATGACAAAAATACTAATGAAGGCAAAATCAACAGAAGAATAATTTTTAAAGCTTGCCTAACAAAAAAAAAAACAACTATATCAGACTCAGTTAATGCTTACAGGTATATTCATGCCTTTTGAGAAGAGTGACAAAGGGGGAAAATATCACATATTTGAAAAGACTTTTAAATTTTTTTGAGTTTGATATTTATAAGTGGTGTTCAATGGTAATGTTAATTATTTGATCTCTAAGCTTTGCTAAATGGTTCACATTTAGCCAACCAGAATAAATCTCCAGTGGTTCAGAAAGGTTAACTACACAGTATACTGTGACAGATATTTCACTACATATTAATAAAATTTCACTGTTTGCTTTCTCTTCTACCAAATATTTTCATTTTAATTCCCAAAAGCTTCTGCTGGTTCTTTGTTGTTCCTTTATTCTCTGATTTACTCTGGAACTCTTCCCCAGTCTTAAGAGGGGTTATTACAGCTACTGTTTTGTCCCTAACACAGGAGGATCATGTCAATGAAATTCTTCATGTCTTTCCTCCACAATTTCTTAATTCAGATAAAAAAGTGGAAAGTCACACAGCACAAAAACTCCTCTCATGATAAATATGGGTTGCAAGGGTCTCAATGTCTTGCATTCCATACTGTTTTTTTCTGCTGTTAGACTCAAGCTCTGCACACATTCTGTCCCACAACTCACCACTAATGAAAGCTGAGCTCTTTATATGTCCTTATTACCAATACTCCCTTCACACATCTTCTCACCAAAAACAGATAGCTGAACATGCCTGCCCCAGCCCCTTCAGGCTGTCACAACCAACCCCAGCTCATTAAGAGCACTAGCCAATAAACCTCAAAGACTCAGGTGTGATTTTGTCTGCTCCAGAGGAGTCCATCAGCTCTCTCAGAACTGGTCATATAGACTGAAAACAAAACAGGCATATGAAAATGGAAACTGGGAATAAAGAGAAGGCAAACCAAGGCAGATTTGAGGCTAAAATAAACAGTAGAAATACTACTTTTTTAATGTCATGTCCCAAAACAAACTAACTTGAAATATGCTAAGATTAACTGTAATCATAGAAAATCATAGAAAATATTAAATTGACTAGCAGCTGAAATTTATATGATTTTTTTCTGGAAACTATTTTGTGATTCACTTCTCCACCAGTCATGCTGAGGGCTGTAATATATAACCTTCTCTACAAGGAGTTTAAGAACCCCTTTAAGATTTTCTCATGAAACCAAACCTTTAGAATAATAGAAATCTCTACCTGAGACTGTGTTACAGCAAAGAACTTAAATGCTAGAACTATTTTGGAGGAATGGAGATAAAAGGGAATTACACCACGCAAGGATGCTGTGATGTAACCAGCAGATTAATGAAAAATACGTCAGGTTACCAGCAATACCATATTAAACATCCTGCTCGAAAACCTCAGTAAAAGTATCTCCAGTACAAAATTAAGATGTTAAATGCTGTTCTTTCAAAATCAACATAATGTGCAAAGTTAGAAAAGACTCATTTTTTGTGGGAGAGAAAATTCCAGAAGATCCTAGCACTTTGTGTGATAAGGTATTGGAATGGACAGATAACTTTCCAGGTTTCAGAGCAGCAGACAGAGTTCTGCATTTGGCCTAATCTACTCAGCAGCATTTCCCTGAGCATGATGACCATGAAAGGTCCTAGGCCTGGTCACAGGAGGTCAGGGCTGACTTGCTGACACTGCACCTCTCTTTGTCCTATCTCCTCACAGCCAGGAATGTGACTACAAAAGCAGTCTGTGATTTTTTATTTTTTTTTTTGTGCTTCTTTTGTTCCCACTGAATGGAAGTCTACAGTGTCCCTTCCCTCAGGGATACCCCACTGGCAGGCAGGCTTTAGCGAGGCAATGTGGGGGAAAAGCTGGCACAAGATAAAATGTAGTTACCCTCTCCCAAGGAGTTCCCTATAAAAAAAATCTGAAAAGCTTCAAAACCACTATTTGTTCCCTTAAATCTCCATGATACGTAATTCCATGGCAGTGGGAATATTAACTTTTTTTTTTTTAAAGGCAATGCAAAGTGATGCTTAGACATTGAAAAGCTATGTATATTTATAGAAAGTAAAACATGGCATAGAAACACGGTATATATTTGGACATAATTACACATGTTTTAGCATACTGCTGCCCCTGCAGGTTTGTGAATTCGATGTCTCACAAATTGGAGGTGCTCTAAGGCAAAGGGTGGCACATATCTTTATACAGTGCTTGTACAGCATCAGAATTTAACTGTATGAATACTTCCAACAGGAGTTTTGAATATTAAGCTTTTCCCCAAAAGGAAAAATATCAATATGCCTTGAAAAATTTGGGATTGGAAAACATTATTTGAAGATAAGTTGGCATTATGCTTTTGATCACAAATTTCTCTTCTGATATTCAGCTGAGAATCAATTAATTATCTCTAATTTAGTTTAAAGAAAGAATAGAATTGTTTTGCACTTGGAAACAGAAAATTTTCAGAAACAAGGAATTAAAAATTTAGAGGAAATGTTTTATTTTTCTGAGAGAAGTGACTGTAAAATAGCAAACAAAACACCCTGCCTTCATCTGCTTCCTTACATCTGCTGTGGGGAGAAACAAGACCAAGAAGATAACAGAAGAACAGTGGGAATTTTCTCTGTGTAAAGAGGGGTTTGTTATAAACAGCTATGGCTTGAAAGCACCAGGTTGAAAATTTTTCAACAGCCATTCTTCTGGGAGAAAATTCAATTTCCTTTAAACTGAAATTTTCAAAATGAACACAGCGGAAATTTTGCATTGGAAAGAGTCTTTAGATATTTTTTATCCACAATAAAAGAAAAGTGACCCCACTCAGGGTAGTCACAGCTCAGTAATTGTGCTGTGACTACTAGTATGTGCTACCTGCATAAATGGGTCCTTAGTTTAAGGTCCTTTTTTGTCCAGCTCAGAAAAGGACATTTTTACATCCCAGCTGAGTATCCTCGCTATGGGAATAGAATTAATTGTAGCCTTTCTTCAGCATGGTGATATTCTACATAAATGATCCAGTGGGCCAGCTACTTAAAGACTGACCCAATGGTAGCTGCATTCCCTTGAGAAGCAGGAAACAGAGAACCAAGGCCCCTCTATGATAAATATATAAATATTTAATTATTTCTCTTTCATGAAACAGTTCCACTGAGACAGCTTGGAAAAGGAGACTACACTCTTCCAGCTACCATACACATCTAGTCAGCAGGAAAGAACTTGCTTATCTTGTTCCATCTATAATTATACACTACAGAATGAAAGCGTAGTAATGGACACCTTTTTGTCCTAGAATACTACTCTGATCACTATAAAGGCTAGAAAAGTTCATATGATGAACTTAATGGTTTATTGATGACAGTGATAGATATTTTTTCACCAATTTTTAAATCAAGATGTGGTCCAAGTTCAAGCAGTTATTATTCAGGGAACTCTCATGGCAAAGTCCACCAGGAGGGTTTATTAGGTGGTTACAGTAGTTTCTTTGGGCTCTGTAAGTTCACAGTTTATGAAGATGACACAATACAGGAAGGCAAGTCAGCAGTGAAAGACAATGAAGTGGCTGTGAGTGACCTACTGAGCTGGTTGCATGCTTAGGCCAGTTGTTCTGAACAGGACACAAGACCAAATATTCAGAGAGTGGTCACAGTCCCTCCAGATTTGAGGATAAACATCTACCCTGAGCAGCTATATAAGATTTTGGACAGAAAAGGATCTTGTGGCCTTCTCCACAAATCCAAAAAGAGCAAACAGAAATCAGTTACTTTCTTCCAAGGCTGTTATTTAGGAAGCCAGAGCTGCAATATAAAATTCTGCTCCTCCATGAGTTTTTTTGTAACCTAAATATTATTTTCAAATTAAAATGCTGTTAAGTCACCAGTATTTCAACCAAATTTCTTAGCAGAGAGCAACAGCAGAGAGCATGAAATTCTTATGCTAGATATCTACCATCTAGCCTGTCCAAAGCAGGCTTACTGTCTGAACTCCATTATATTCTTGGGGAGATAATCAATATAGTTAATGGAGTTTAAAGAACAATTCATCTGATCAAATTTAGGACAAGACAAACTGCTCTCTAGATGCCATTGACTGTATTGGCTATATCTTCATTGACTCTAATGGGACTTAAACAATTAATTCAAATATGGCCAGATGAATTACATGTAACCAAGGCAAGATGAATCTTAACTAGACCTTTTCAATTTTGTGGCTAATGAAAATACTCACAGCCACATTAGACAGTGTGCACTATATGGCTGCACAAGACGCTTTTTGTTTAAATCTCTTTGTTTCATGTGAAATTGAACTGGAGGCTGCCCTCAGCCTTTATCACAGCTAAGAAGTTGAGAGTCAGCAGACATTGCTAATAGTTCTGTTCCCTGTGTGCCATGGTGTAAAAGAGCTGCTGTATCTTAGCAATGTTACACTGGCTGGCCATCTAGGTTTGAGAGATTACTGCCTTTGATGTGTGCGTGAATATGAATAAATACACATCCCTAGGAATCAAACTGTTTCCTTGCCTGCTTATAGAAATATGCCCAATTCAGTAACACAAGGGATAACTGGACTTCAGGGTTGAAATTTTCAAACATTTGACTGTTCTAACCTACACTGATTAGAAATAAGAACTTTGGATCTTCCAAAATTCTTCTACTATTACTTGTCTTAGATTATAAAATATGTTTAGTTATGTGTGACATAATGCAAGTATTTTAACATTAATTCAAATCCAAATAGATGAATACAAGAATCTAAATACAGGGAAAAAAAATTTGAAAAAAAACATTATGGGTCTTTTGGAAAGACCTACATGCCAAAATATTTTAAAGAATGCTAGAAGGTGAAAAGTTTCTTGTAATAACTGTTCTCATAAAGTATATGCAAATGTTCACTATAATGAATAAAAGATTATTAAATTCTTTTGTACCCTGAATCCATGTTTGGCTCGACCTTATCTCATTAAGAACTTGGTGCTGAAATAATATCTGCCAGATGGCATTATAATTCTGGGTCCAAGGAGCATGGGATAATTCCTTCAGGTGAAATGTTTTCAGCCAGGACATATCAGAAGTGGTCTCCTGCTACCTTTAAAATTTGTTTAACAGAGACTGGTAGCTTGTCTAAAATTACAGCCATGCAGTTAAGTCTAATTCCAATACTTTAACTGATAGGAACACGATTTCAAATGACCAGCTGGGACATTCCATTTTATTTCTTCTTATTGATTATGGCAGGAAGAATAATCTGTGAGTTTTTCTCAAAAGT
Organism: Parus major; assembly: GCF_001522545.3. Lineage (NCBI taxonomy): Eukaryota > Metazoa > Chordata > Aves > Passeriformes > Paridae > Parus > Parus major. The sequence continues at coordinate 25,710,807 of NC_031769.1, read as the reverse complement.
TCAGTAATACAAAGTAGTTGTTTTATATTGAATTATAGGGAATATGGATCTTTTAGATTGCATATCACTGTAACATTTTGGTTTCATTACTGACAATATTTCCATAAGTTCCTTATTTTCAAAAATTCTGTTCCTCTCTGGGAATACATTATTTACCGTTAAAAGTAAGGAAAAAGACATCTTTTCTCCAAAAAGATAGGGCAACCTTCAGTTCCTGTGTGCCACGGCAACAAGGAGATTCTTTGTAGTTTTACAGGTGAATATATGAAACTTGCATGTGCAGACCATAAGGTATGTCATATTGAAAGGGATTTATGTCATTCTGAGCATGTAGTTATGAACAAACACAACTGCTGTAGGTCAGCATGCAAACTAGAAAAGGAGAAAGAAACTCCATTTGAGCTTTCAAAACCATAGGGAAGTAAAAAAGGTACAACAAGCTATTAAAAATTACATGGTACAAAATTCCAGCCCTCATCAGTTTCATCTTTATTTGAGTCAAGATATGGAATTGTCATGGTTTTGGAATGGTATTCCCCAATTTAGCATTCTCACTACAAAGTAAACCACAAATCCTGTCCCCCTCTGGTGGGAGACAAAAAGCAGAGATCACAAATTGAGTTAAGAACAACTTACTGGAAAAAACAATGAGATAAGAAAATGAACAGTAGCAACAACAATACTAATAAGAGAAAGTGTACAAAAGAGAGGGTGATTTACATGAACAATGCTCACTCAGCCTGACCCAAGGCAGTTTGACCCCAAGACAAAGAACAATGGCTAAAGGGTCCCCCAGTCTGCCACACTTTGTTCCACCTGAAGCTTTGCCCATCTTCCCAGAAGCAAATCTCCTTCCTTCTGCCTCCAGGGGTGATGTATTTGCTGTGGAATAACAAACCCAGAGGTGCCCACAAAATTAACCCTGTCCTGGCTAAACCCAGAACAGGATCCACAGTGGCACCAGGTAGATTACATAGGCTGTCCTGAGTAGTGAAATTATGGGAATAAGTAAAGAAAAATAAAAACAAAATAAAAATAAAGGCAGAAATGTAATTTTAAAAGTCAAGGTGGAAAGAAAAGCTGCCAAAAATTCCCGTATGAGCACCAATGAGAGTCCTGTTATCCCAGACAAACTCTCTTCCACTTAAGAGTCAGCCCAAATACATGACCACTGAAAACAGTTCCATGCAAATGTCAGGAAAGACTGAGGACCTTTTTCTGGATGTCAACCCACACACAGACCAATGGGCCAGTTGTGCAAGACTATAACTTGAACCTACCAAGCCCTTGCTTATAGAAAGCATATATTTTAATATTGCAATAGGGCAGTACAATATTTATTGAAGGTATGGCCACCCTGAGTGACTGACTCAAAGCCTAGGCTTTTAAACAAGTATTGGTGAAGAACTGTTTACCAGGAAGCATCGATTTTGACTCAGCAAAATTCAGCAGGTTCTCAAACAGAGTGACAATGCTCAGAAAGGAACTTCACAGATTTGCTTTAGATACCAGAGAAACCCTGTAACTTGATGTGGACTGAAATCACCACAAACTGAATTTATCTACTAGCAGAGTATACAAACTCCGCTACACAAATGATCCTGAATATCAGTGAACCTCTACAGGATCAAAAACTAAACACAATATTTAGACATTCAGGTCTTCTAAAGAATTATAGCATATATTATCATGGTCAGGAATTAGGAGCTGTCAGACCATAGTCATTGAATATCATGACACATCAATATCCTGTGTATTGTGGCTCTGCTAGGTAAAACTATGCTGCTATCTGCATGCATGATCATGTAATATACATACAACCCAAATATCTCAATAGTAGTGAGAGATTTGCAGAAATGTTTTATTTTCTGCTTTTTCTTTTTTGTAGTTGTCTGTGTGTGTTTAACAACAATATGTTGGTCTTCAGTTTCATTCTTCATGCTTTGGCAGTAACACAAAGTAACCAGAACTGATAGTCAGCAAACAACAGGGAAATATTTTCAAAGCAGGAGAAACAGAGAAGATATTTTTGATCATGCTTTTGACCTGTAGCAGTGACCCTTGGGAGCACAGCACAAAACTTCATGAAAGGAAATATTTGTTTAAAAAGGTCTCTGAATCCCAGGATGTTGTAGTAGAAATTGAAGGCTAGTATTTTTTTACAAGTCTCTTTGCGTTGTTAACTGTAGTCAGGATGTAGAGTCTATTCTGAACATCAGTGTTTTATATTAATCTTAAGCAGTATACTCATTTTAATGATCACAGATCTTACCTACCAACATTTAATTTTCAGCATGGTCACACAGCATTCGGTCAGCTTAGCATGTGGATGTACTCTTAGTTTGATGATGTTTCTTTAACATTAGCTACATTACCAAAAAGTGCTGAGCATTTCCAAACGTTAAGTTTCCACTGTTGTAAACACCAAAATAATCAATTCCACATGCAGAACTGCAGATTGAATAGTGGTATTAAATCACATTAATCCTTCTGCTTTGATGTACACCTTCTTTATTCAGCAACAACAATCACCCTAGAAGGGAAGACAGTAATAGCAGATCTTCTGACACTCTAAGGGGTCAGCCACAATCCATGAGGTTTAGCAAAGATCAACCCTTAAATCTCTGAAGCCAAATTAGAACATAAGACAGACTAGTTTTGTTTCAACTCTCAGCTTCCTGAGTTTTTCTCAGTTTTCTTTACAGCACTTATAGACTCAGTCTTCCTGTGCCTGAGACCTTTCAATTCCATAATCCTCCCTCTAGCTGTATGTTCTGTAACCTCTGAATGAAAATTGAAGGACCTCAGCTGGTGATTCTGGCCAGCTGCTAAACAGTCTTCTCATGCTCCTGTAAAAGTCCCCAAGTGTACAAAATGCTCCCTAATTCACTTATAGCTACCTTATATTTTAGAAAACATCATGTTGCAAAGAATTTGCACCAAACCACTTCAGACTTATAAATTTCTGCAGAGATATTTAGGTTTGCATACATAAATAGAAATTTTATATATGGAGAAGAGTAAAGAGGAATTTCATAGGACTTTGGATCTGACTCATACAAGCTCATCTGACAGGCCAGAGAACATCTTCATACCTGCCTCTCACTTCTGACCTTGTATATGACCATAGACCAGCCATAAATTTGAAAGTTGTATTTTATATGAAAAAATTTAGATTTGTTTCATTTTCACCAATCAAGCGTAAATCCTCCACAATATCAGTTAGTAAAGAAAGAAAACCAAGTAGAATATTCAGCAGTTCAGAAGACAGCTGATGGAATTTATTTATTGTGTAAGTCAAACTTCTATAAGAAAATTCTGCGTTCCTTTAACCTTGTTTCCAGTTTTTCTCTCCCCTTTCTTGCATTTACTTGAGTCCCATCCCCAGGGCAACAAAAAATCTGATGAACATCATCATTCCATTTTGGAATAACTCTCAAAAGACTAGGAACAAACAGATCCTAAGATTGTCCATGGCCAGGGGAATTGACACAGATCCCTGCTTGCCAGAGGTGATTTTTCCAGTCTGAGTTTTCTGCTGCAAATGCTAAATGCTTTGCTCAGCTGTTTATTAGAGTCAGAACTTATCAAGTTCTGTGCAGATCCTGCAAAATGTTTTGAGCTTATCTGGATGGTGCCATAGGATCTCTACAGAATGGATCTCCAGATATTATTGATGACTGGTCTCATGCATTGTCAAAATGAAAATGCAGAAACTACAGCTGAATATAGATTTCATGATTGATTGGTTGGTTTGGTTTATTTTCTTACATATTCTATAAGATCTGAGACATTGCTTCTCTCCTTGAGGAAAATCACAGTTGAGCCATTTTCACTGCAATGTGAAGAATGAAGCAGGAAGATATTCCTCCCCAGAAGGAGGAAAGGTGTCATTTTCTTGAAGGTTAGAGGTCAAATGTATGCCTTCACCATGTGCAGTACAAAGGGGGTTTTATGGATATTTGACAACCTAAATTTTTTTTAAAAAAGCATCCATATTCTTTATAAACAAGCTGATTTTGGAAATTACGACACTTTTGGGAGGTCTAGCTTGCAGGCCACTGACCTCCACTCCTGGGGAAGGGAGATGATGTTACTCAGGGCTCTTTTGGTCTGTTGTCCATGAAAGATGGTGTCCAGATGAAGCCCCATCATGTAGAATAGAAACATAAATCACCCTAGTTCTTATAGGATGTCAAGAGCATTTGTTGTTTGGGGATGGTTTTCTGACCTTTTCCAGTAGGGGAAAGAGAGAACATCCCTGTCCTGTTGATCTTTATGAAAGTTCACCATGCTTCTTATTCCTAGCCTATTCTGCAGTGGCTGCCTCTCCAGCTATCCTGGAGGGCAAAGCAGTTACTTCCCATGAACATAAATGACTTCAGAGCTACCCTAAACTGAGTAATCAAAGGGCTCAAAAGGTATAAAAGAGAATTGATAGGCAAAGGGATCATAGGCACACATTTACACAATTCACACAAAAGATGTAAAGTATGAACACCTGAATCTTACCCTCTGATAAGATCAGACTGAAATGCATTAATATAAAATGTGTGAAGGCATTTATTTAGTAACTAGCAAGCAGAATATTTTGATCTGGCTCATGCAGTCATTAGGACACACTAACTATACAGGCTGACATTCCCACAGGCAGCAAGAAAAGAGCTACTGTTGTCAACAGCTTACATACAGATGTCTTTTTGCACAGATGCATTACTTTGTTTGTGTGGGACTAAAAGGATGTGGAAGAGTGCATATATTTCACAAGATTAAAGCAATGTACCCAAGTTCAACAACTATCTGCTTCTGATTTTAAAAAAAATACTATCTTAATGTTTTCATATGTCACCAAACAGCTCTTTACCCTTGCTTTTCTTCCACTACTTACAAAACAAAGCATCTCTTTTCTTACAGAGTTAAAGAAACAAGAATCTCACTGGCTTTAACCAGAGGAAAGGATGGACAAGTTATTGTATACTTGAAATTCCCAGTGAGAATTTTAGGAGGAACAAGGAGAGGGTTAATTTCTCTGTATTGACAGCAGGCTTCCTTTAGCCCACAGTGAAAATTCCAGAACAGAACAGTAAGACCCAAATAACAAGGCAAATCATAATAATGATAGCAAATAAATAACAGTGTTAAGACATATTCCAGTCATCTCTTCTGCTTTTTATTTTGCCAGAGGCACTCTACTTTTTTCTATTAAAATAAAACAAATAAAAAGCAGCAACAATTTTTATCAGTTTTGAAAATATTACTTTAAAAAAATGGATCCCTCTCAGCAATTTTATTAAAATAAAGTTAAATATCTTCTGCTTTTAAAAGTGGAAATGATTCCGTGCTTTTAATTTCTTTCTGAAGTAACGAATTGCACAGTACCAGAATGCTGCTTATCATTACTGGGTCTGGCCTAAGGGAATGTTACTTTATTACCTTTCCAAACCATACTTCAGAGGAATTAATTAATTGATGCTCTTAGCAGCCTCATCCTGACAAAAACATATGATACTCAAATGTTAAACATGGAAGCTAAGATGAAACTGTCAGGAGAAGGCTGAAAGTGGTTATTAATATGGGTTTTGATAAATATCTTCTCAGGCTCACACTGTGCCTCGTCTACTTTCATCTTAGAAAGTAGTTAATCTGATTGATGAAGATCCTGTTTCAGATTGTCTCCATGCTGAGTTTAATAACTGCTTCTTTTTATTTTTTTTTTTCTCAAAATAAAAAGTCCCTTATTGCAAGGCAAAAAAACCTTTGCACTGGCATGTTTTGCAACCATGTAAGAAGCCTAACAGTGAAACCCTTGGGTTTTTTCACATTCCATGCTTGAACAGTGTTGCTTAATTACCACACCATTCCACATATGACAGTCCACTCCCTCCTCCCTGAGTGCTTTGCAAAGCAGACTCTGATAAGAAAATTGTCATATGCTGCTAATGTTAAGCCCTTGGGCTTAAAGACTAAGCTCATCATGGCATCCTATCAGGCCTCCAGCACAAAGGGGCAACACAGCAAGTCAGTTTTGAGTCATTACTAACATTCCAGTGTTAAAAATGAGCAAGCAGGGGGTTTTGTTATTATTTAAATGATTCTGTTTTAAACATACAGTCACAGTTATGGTTGCCAAGTTGAATAGAAAAGTGTACAGATTAGCATCTGCAGATGCATTACCATACAGAAACAAAACTTCAACATACAGTATGTATTTTAGAAAAGAACTTCAAATATTTTCTAAGTAACTAATTCCACAGATAAACTTGGATAACACTGAGGGCTAGTGCAATACTGAGGAACAGGTTGTATCCACAATCTAGCCAAGACTCTACAGCCCTTTAGGAAATTGCCTGGGAAATGTTATTTTGTCTGAAAATACTGACTCATCAGAAAATAAATTTAGAAGGTTCAGTTTCTGCTGCCTTTTGTTCCAAAAACTATGTAGCAGAATGTTCTTTTTGTGTGTGTGTTTTTATCTGAAATAGCTTATTATTTCAGATTTTAGTTGCTTTTCCTAATTAAAAATATGAAGGGAAAATATATCTAAGTAAATGTAAAAAAACATTCCAATTCACTGAAACTTCATTTTTATACTGAAACTTCATTTTTATACTGGTACCATGCAAATATTTCTGAAAGGGCAGCAAAAATGTTTTCATTCTGTAAAGAATTATAATATATTAGGGTAGAGTTCCCTGAAGTCTTCTCTTTATAATGTAGGCAAACTCAGGTTTGTTCCTGCAAGACCAAGGAGTCAACTGGGAGCATAGTGCTCCTTGTTCCAGCAGCTGGAGCCTTAGCAGACTTCTGAGGAGATAGAGAGTATGTGAATCTGTGTAGAGTGAAGGGAAAATACCTGGAGGGCCAGGCTGGGCTTTCCTTGCTGCAGTGGTAAGGAACAGACAAGGTGAGAACTGAAACTGGATATCTATTTGCTACCTTTCTCCACATACACAAACCTCTTACTGGTGGGATTGGTGGTACTGTAGAATATGGTTTTCCAGGGCCTAAACAGTGATAAAGGAAATAGGAAAGACATGCAAGATCTACTGTTCACCAGTTCCCAGGTAAACTAAACTAAAACTTCCTTCTCCAACCAGAGAATTATTTACAGAGAGGGAAGTTGTGCCACTGCCTGCAAATCCCACACACACTGTGGCATACCAGAGGGAATCTGAGTTTGCTGCCAGTCAAAAGACTGATAATGGCTCTGTCTCTTTTGAAATGGAGGAAAAGCTTCTCACATACCCTGACTCCAACATTGCACTAGAACATAGCACTACTTGTATACTTTCTCAAAAAGTGAAAAATGGAGGGAAGAGAAGGGGAAAAGAAAAAAGACTCACAGAAAAAAGACTCACTTTCCTGAAAGTTAATGTCTTGATAGACATATAATACAACATAGTTAAATTGTACATTTATAGGTGTTGTTTCATCAGATTATGCTGCTCATAAAATTTTAAACATCACACAAGTGCCCTGGGTGCTGCATCACTTTAGGTGTATTTTCCCAGAGGAACAGCACTCTGAGCTGACTGCCAGTAAATCTAGAGCATAAGCTTTGCAGGGAGGACTGGAAATGCTCAGGCTGACTAGCTTCATAGGAGCAGCTGGTGGATCTTCACTCCAAATTGTGCCTTGTATTGTTTTGTTTCTTTTTGGTTTGAGATAAGTTACTGACACTGCAAGGAAGAGAAATCAGCTTATCCCAAGGGCCAAACAGAGATTATTTCAAATCAAAACAAAAATAAAATCACAGTCAATTTGATTTTAAAAAAAGAAAAATGTTTAAAAATTCATATTTTTTATAACGATGCTGACTCAGATTTTCTCTTGTACTCTGACTTTTTATAGATTCACAATGGAAGGGAGGACAATAAGAAACTGTATATCTGCCATTGGGAATTATCTTTGCATGGGTGTCCCAGTGGGAGAAAAGCAGATGTGGATTTTATCATTATGGATATCGTCACTTATTTCCATAGCAGGACTGATACATTGTGTATCAATAGAGCAGCAGGAGGACTGAAATGAGATTGTCTCATTTGTCCACTATCATAAATTGCTAAATAACAGCCTTTCATCCCCAAAAGGACACCCCAAAAACTTCCACAACTGACTATACTGTCAGAACTTTGCTCCCCAAACTCTTCATGGTTAGCCTTCATGTCAACTACAGAAACAAAATTTATTTTTCAGAAGGGTATTTATAATCTTCATATAGTAAATATGTCCTGCTTGTCTGAGGTCTCCTCAGATATGCTGTAGTTAAGTCTCTCATTTTCATGCATTCTTGAAAAAAAGGAGCAACTTAACTGTCTTTTGGTGGGAGTTTGATATAATCAAAAAGAGAGATACGGTTTCCTCTGCTGAAACTTATAACTGTGAGTACTGTGAGCACTGAAGGGCATGCAAATAAGTAAGGTTTCTCAGCAAGAGAGAGGCAGGAATCAGGGCCAGGTGAGAGAGGCAAGGAAAATAAATGGAACTTCTAAGTGAGAAAGGAATTCTTGGTGGATGGAGATAATAAATTCTTTGGTAGAGCAAACCCAGGAAAAGCTAGTAAAATTAGATATTTTGCATGCAAAACTTAATATTTTTATCCTTCATGGGCATAGAATATTTGTAATATTTGAAATTTTCTTTCAAATTATGAACATTGTCTTTCATGTGTGGATGAGGAGGGGGAAGGGGAAGTGGCAGAGGAGTGTTGATTCTACTCACGATGGTTCATAGTAAAGAAATTAGTACAACCATATTCTCTTTCTCTCCATCAGTTACTGCATTCTTCTGTCTCCTCCTATAGCCTTAAAGGATATGTAGCAGAAGAAAGCTCAGTGGAGGAGCTCTTAAAATTTCTTAACCATCCAGATCACCAGTCAACTAGGCCTTCCCACACCATCCACTTATGTCCCTATTTGCTTTATGTATAACTTGCTAGTTTTCCTCCTATACCAGGGCTGGTGGGTCTTACTGAGCCTGGGAAAGGCATACAGCATGACTTAACTCCTCATCTTGGAATATAGTCTTTATCTGTCAGGACAGTGCTGAAGGCGAAAATTTGTATCCAGTTCTGGGCCCCCCCATTTAGGAAGGATGTTGAGATACCCAAAGGTGTCCAGAGAAGGGCAACAAGGCTGGTGTCCAGACAAGCAAGGGTCTAGAACACAAGCCCTACGAGGAGGGGCTGAGGGATCTGGGGTTGTCTAGCCTGGAGAGGAGGAGGCTCAGGGGAGACCTTATCACTCACTGCCTGACAGGAGGGTGCATCCAGGTAAGGGTTGGTCTCTACTCTCAGGCAACCAGGGACAGGACAAGAGGACACAGTCTTCAGCTGTGGCAGGGGAAGTTTAGGCAGGACATTAGGAAAAAAATCTTCACAGTGAGAGTGATTGGACAGTGGAATGGGCTGCCCAGGAAGGTGGTGGAGCCACTGTCCCTGGAGGGGTTTATAAAGACTGGATGTGGCACTTAGTGCCATGGTCTAGTTGACAATGTGGTGTTATGTCATAGGTTAGACTTGATGATCTCAAAGATCTTTTCCAACCTAATTAATTCTGGGATTCTGGAATTCTTTTGTAAATGAGCACATTCTATTAACATGGTTGAAACTTGTCTGCTAACAGGAAAACTGGCTCATCAGTTTATAAGGGGAGGAGGGGAGGTTGGGGAGAAAGTGGTACCAAACCCTGCTCTTTTTTTGCCTTTGCTATTCCTACATTTTAATACAAAGAAAATAATTAGTCTTCTGGAAAAAATGATAGCTGAAGTTTAATTTATTTGAGAGGAAAGAGATTAAACTTCTACACCAATAAACAGTAGCTTTAAAAAAAATACAGTACACTGTGGGCAAATTACTATTAAGGAATACAGTTTTAAAAATTTTAATTTAAGGATTTTATGAATTCAAATTCAGTATCCAATTGGCAGCAGTCCTGAAAAGCTGTGAGGATACATGTTAGTTACTTTAGCAGCTGTAGAAGAAACTGTAGGCCTAAGTGTCTTGCTTTTGTTTGTATCAATCTCTGTGACTGTTAAAGCAATAAGTATGTCTGACATGTTTCATTTCAAAGGAACCTCTTTGTGACTAACAATGAGTTGATCTCATTACCTGCTTCTTGTATCAGTCTGGTGAAAGAGTAAATCTGAAGTTCAATTTGTCAGTCTTTCTTCTTAATCAGTCTGGAAAAAAAGTCTTTAAACTAAAGTGACTAATTCAGAAAAAAAAGAAATGGAAAACTACATATTCTTATCTTTTGAAATCTGGGCTCTAGCTGGAAGCTACATTTTTTTATTAAAATACCTTTTATAAGCCTAAGATATTAACTAGTCTAGAAAGAACATTTATCAAAGCTGCAGTTAGTCTCTGAAAAGCAGTTAGGTTTGAGGAAAATGAAATTAAATATGAAAATTCACTGCTGCTGTGGAATGATCCCAAAAGCAGTGCATGTTAATATGAAAGTGCTGGTACACATTACAGTAGCTTAGCACTTACCACACAGAACAAATCATTACATAATTATAATTAGAGTTTTTCAATTGTATTCCTACATTATTATTACCAAAGGCCAAGTATCAATAAACCTCCACTCATATATGTGGGTCTCCCTTTACTAAGGGCTTATCACCTGTGGGAATCTAGGTGTAGGGAATCCACAACAGAGAGAACCTAAGCACCAGATATTCTCTTGGTTTGCTACTAAGTCCTCTATATCCCTCCACTTTGTAAAATATGACCATTTAAGAATGCCTTGTAGGTGAGCTAGACTTATTGTAAAGAATTTCAGTTTCAAATAAAAGGATAAGAGTACTCTCAAGAGTAGGACACTACTCGGGCAGGAGAAAATACAGGTATTATCAAAATGGCAGTATTCAAACTGAGTCATTGAGTAAGGAACAGCAAGATGGAGTGACTTGAACGAATATAAGAGCAAAAGAGACTGGACAAATTGGGGGGAAAAAAAAGAGGGGGGGGGGGGTGTAATTTATAGCATCAGTTGAAAGAAGAGAGAAATCCAAGAATCATTAAAGTGACCTCAAAGACACTCACTCCAGAAAGGACCTGAAATGGGAAGTGACTTAAAGTGTCTAACTACAAGAAGTCTCTCAAGGACTATTAAGGGTTTAAGGTGAGATTAAGCAAACAACATGAGCTAGAAATAGAAAATGCAACATTTAATATAGAAGTAATATTTAAAGTGTTCAAACATTCTTATTTAGCCATTTAACGTTCAAGTTTTGACTAAAAGGAAAAAATATACATTTTTCTCTACTTTATATTATTATATACAGGATATGTTTGTATCATCTATTTCATTTTCACTTCACAACAACAATGCACAGGAGAAGCTTTTCAGAAATGAACATTGAAATGCACATAGTTCTACAAGAATTCAAAGGAACATGTCAGCTTATTCGGTTGTTTTTTTTTAAAATTTGTTTTAGAAAATGGCTTTGCATTCTGTAATGACCTAAAAAAGCATGGGGAAGAAATCCACATGAAAATGAGTGACAAGTAAAAATTCCATACAACAAAAAGCAAGTCCATGTTAGGTGGGGAAGGTTTGCTAAGCACAGCACTGAGCAGCACCTTTCTCAGCCACTGGCCTGGGTGGGTTGTGGCACACAGGGCTCAACCTGGAACATTTGCTCCACCTCACTTTTCTTCAGCAGTCCCTGCTTTCAGTTCCTGCCACCCCATCACTGCCTGTGCTTCACTTCACATAGCAAGCAAATTTGTGCCCTGAACATGGCATATGAGAGTGGGGAACTTCTGCTGGATTTTTCTTTCCTGCCCTATCTTTAGCACTTTCCCCATCTTTTTTATATTATGTTACCTGCTTGCAAAAATTTACATTTTGATTTGGGTGCCAAATTTTATTTTCTTCTAAAACTTTGGTTGCTTTTTTTTTTCCAAATTACATCTCTCATTATCGACCAAGTTCATATGGTTTCCAGAACATTCCTGGAAATGAGGCAAGAATGAGGCTGGGATACATTAAGAGAAATGCAGCCTGAACAGAGAACTTTAACCATCAGAGAGAAAAGAAATAGGAAACTCCAAGATTTGAGTGCAGTTATTGTTGTCCCAAAATAATGCTTTTTCATTGCATTTAAACATGAAGATATTCCAATTAAGGACAGCTTTTTTTTGTGATATTCCTAAATTGGAAACAAAAATGTTCAAGCAGTATCCTATCTTCACACTGACAATATATTTCCATGGAGCAACCCTATGCCAGAAAATATTTTGACAGAAAATTGCCTATGAAACCTTCCTTTGAGGATAGAAATAAAAAAATACTTCAACAAAAAAAAAAAAAAAAAGAAGAAGAATATCAACAGAAAACAGGTTTAAATGCATAATTTCACAATTTT
>NC_031769.1:25591857-25698416 GCF_001522545.3 Parus major | reverse complement strand
GCCTATGAAACCTTCCTTTGAGGATAGAAATAAATTACAAAAAAAAAAAAAAAAAAGAAAAAAAGAAGAAAAATATCAACAGAAAACAGGTTTAAATGCATAATTTCACAATTTTACTAAAAATATGTTTGTGTCAGAGACATGATGATTGAGAGAGACCTGTGGAGGTCATTTAGTCCAGTCACTCCCTCAAAGCAAAGCAAGTGATGTTGGTGACAGAATTTCTTCCTCTTTGCTGGGAGGAGAATGATGTTGATTTTTTCTTCCCTTTCTTATGGGGAAGATTGAAAGTTCATTCTTTCCCTGTGTCTTAACATTTTCCATGTTATTCTCCATTGATCTTCAACTCCATGTTACATGCAAACATATTATAACCAGAGTGCCAGAGACATGACAGATATTTTTTCATTGCTTTCTTTTTATTCCTAAAGCTGTTTTTCTTCCTTGTTTGCAAGATTGCATTCCATCAAATGACCAGTGGTCATTACCAGAGCTGGTAAGTTCATTATCATCTCCTGCCACTTCAGGCAGCATGTGCATTTTTCTCTACTTCATCCAGTCTTTATCTTAGCTGCTCTTTGTCTTCAGATACCAGGCTCTTGCTAATTGGTGATAGCTGCTGCATTACTATTTATTATTATTATTATTATTATTATTATTATTATTATTATTATTATTATTATTATTATTACTATATAATTTTCCCGAGAATTGTAAGCAGCACCTTCATATTACTGTCTAGGTTTCCTACACACCTTAAAGGCTAGATGCTTGTATTTATTTTTCTGACAAAATAATAAATGGAAAATAAAACAGGGTTTTTTTTCAGTATTAGATCAGTAACCTGATCTCAGAGAAGAGGGAGGCTGTGTCATGATTTCTGAATGCTGAACTCCTTAGATTTGCCATACTGGTGATTTAGGAGAAATATTCCTCAAAGGCAATAGCAAAAAAGAAAAGAAATGATTGTATGTGGTTGATTTACAAGTATGAGAATGAAACAAAAAGGCAGATGGTGGAGAAATATAAGGGCAGGAGAAACTGGATGAGCATCAGTATTTACAGGAATGGTGATGAGGGAGAAAGAAACAAGGGCAGTAATGGTAAGTGAGGAACATTGTCTGTGACAGTCAATACTCAATGCGAGCACTGTTCAATCAATATGCAAAGGAGCAGCCAAAGTGGCTACAGCAAAAGGCTCTGGGAAGAAGTGAAAATGGCTGCAGCACATACAGTGTGCATTTGTTAATCAACAAACAGCTGGAGTCGTGCCATCTACTGCAACATGCAACAGAGCAAAAGAGGCAGGGAGCAGGCAAACAGAGGTTAAGCGACTAAAATGTGATTGATTATTAACAAGGCCAGCAAGCAGGTGAGAAGCAAAGACAGTTATGACTGAAGGATGAAAAGCACAGTTCTTTAGAATAGAAAATAGAAATAGAAAATGCCTAACACACACACACACACACACACACACACTCACATGTCCAGCCCTGCTCTCTTCAGAACCCTTCCAGCCTCATGAACACCAGAGTGGTGCAGCGGCTCAGGCAGGCTGGAAATTTCCCACAATACCCCATCTTTTTTGTCTCTAACTGCTACAGGGCATTCCCTACTGCAAATTCTATCTTGTTCCAGTCATATCCTCAACATCCATACAATACCCCCTTTATAGTCCTATATTAGAGTAGTAAGTAGGAACTATAATTATCTGCTATCACCATATACATTTTATACTGCTAGCAATAATGTACACTCTGCTCTTTCAGCTGCTTACAATATTCAATGCTTTTCTATTTCTTTGGCCTTTTACCTGTCTAGATCTTTACTTTCCTTTGTGACTTCCACTCATGGAGCTTATTTTTATTGTTACATATGATAAAATAAATGCAATTTGCCAATGGAACAGGGGACACATACAGACAGCACCTTGCAGTCAGTCTAAAAACAGAGAAGAGTAGAAGCATTTAGTTGGAGCCTCTAGAGACAAGAAGGACAGTCACTACTGGATTTCCCCCGGTGATACTGTGACATTTTTCTCTTATGGTTTCTGTCTGTTTGTTTGGGGTTTTTTGCATATGGGGTAGAGTTGGGTGTTTTCAGCTTATGGATAAAGTGAAATGATTCCCAAATGAGATATAAGTGAAGGTGAACAGGTTCAATCAATTATATCACTATTCTGCAACAGGATCTCTCAAGAAATTTGAATACCTTGTTTGTTTAACAAGACTTCTCAGGCTGTTCAGAGGCAATTTCCTCAGCACAATCAGGAATCTGAATATCACCCTTTTAACAGCTGAACAGGTCATGAAATTTTCCACTCTGAGAAGAAGAATATAGTTAGACTGTGATGGACAAAGCCCTTGTGAGCTTACACTACCATTTTCTTACTGGATGCTGAAATTCTACAGCACATTACACATTTTAGGTAAAAAAATATTCAAAACCAATAAAAGGCCCTGAGTTCTTGGCAAATCTGACTCAGTTTTCCCATACTAAGTTGAGGAGGAAGACATTTAGTATAGAAAAAATATCTTATGTATTCCTAAGACTCATGCCAGTCTTGCTGTCTCTGGCCTGAGATAATTTTACACCCTGGTACTACAGAGTTATATGTAATAGATTACATATCACTCCCTTTAGACTCCTGTAATAGCTAAACAGTAAAGGGCACAATAAAGAATCACATATTTTTCACAGGTATGCTATGCTTGGAAAGATGTTTTAGGTAGAAACACTAGGAAAAAGCTTTCCAAGTTGTTTTTTTTTGATGATAAAACAACTAATTATTTTTGATTAAGAAATTAACATGAAACTATGTTTGTATGGACCCTCAAAATACGTTATGTTTTTAAACTCCTACAACTTGAAAAAAAAACATTAAATCTACATGCAATCATGCTCTCTAGCACCTCTTATGGAACTGGCATTTTCCTGGAGGAATTTCCATGAAAACATATTAAATACATCTTACTCTCCAAAACTTTTTAGTATAAAGAAAGAAAGAAAGAAAAAACAATCTGTTTCTCTGTGCTATTTTTTACAGTTGCTCTCAGATATTATTATCAACTAAAACAGTTATTCCATATAGCAAATTTATCTATAGGCACATGGAGTCTGCATACAGCTCCATAACTACCATAAAAAATAGACATCAATGTTCACATAGATCAGTATTAGTATATCTTCTTTCAGCTGCAAACAAAGAAGAAAGTGTATCACTTAGAAGAAAAAACATTAGCAATAATGTTCCACATACCACAAGTTTACCATTGAATTTTATATTTTCTATAACATAAACAGTGAGTATAAGCATGTTCATAAATGAAGGGGAAACAGCACTGTATAACAATAGGTGCACATTGTTTTAGGTTAAGGGGAAAAAGCTTTAACAAATGACAAGGAAATTCACACATCTTCAGGAGCTGTTTAGCAGAGCTCCATATAGGTGTGCCTACATCTACAGAGGTTTGGGAGCCCTTAGTAATGATTTTCAAATCTATTTGTTAATCTGACCCCCACTGGACAGAAGGTAAGAGCTTCTAATATATCTGACAGAAGAGAAAGACAGCATCAATGAATAGTGATGGAGGACTTAGGATGGTTTTGATGTTCCCCCATTGCTGGTCACTTGGATTTGGTTCATCTGAGAGCTATTACAAACTCCACAATGGTAGAAAGGCTACAGTGCACATTTTCACCTTAGTAAACATCACATAATACAACTGCTAAATCCAAACCCAAGAGAAATTGAACTGGAATATTCACACAGGGCAAGTTTTCAGAGGAGATCACTGCTCTTTATTTATTAACATAACTATGAATTTCTGGAGCCTGAGCAGAAGTAACTTCTTGAGTAATATGGTTCTAGCAGTAGTGACTTTACAATGCCATGTGGAGATGAAGAGATCTAGACAGAGGCCAGGGATTTGTAGGGTGTTTCCACAAAGGGGAGCCTTTCCTAAAAGAAATGTAAATGGAAAAGGATTCTGAGAAGGACAGATTACCTAGTCATTGTAACTCCCATAAGGTAAATTTCTCAAGTGAATGAGAAATACATCATAGCCAGCCTCAGTGAGAAATCTTTATCTGGAGAAGAAAAAGTGCTAGTTACAAGAGGAGGATTTCCTTCATATCATTATACATATCTGCATAATTGTAAACTTTAGCTTACCCAGCTGCTGTGATATGGATTAAGGTACTGGAGTGTAAGGGTTTAGACTTTATTCAATATTAGTCCACAATATTTCAACAGGGAAGAAGCTGTATGTTGAAAAAGGAGAGGTAGTTTAATGCCAGCTGCTTTGATACAGAGAAGGCTGAGAGGGAGTTTCCCACGCTCATCTCCATGGGTCTGAACTCTTTATACAAAGTGAGAAGGTGACATTAAAAAGGCATTTGTGTGGGCTGACAAGAAAGAAAATTATGAAGCCAGACAGAGGTCTGGAGATATAATGCACTGATAGATAAGCAATAAGCAGCTATGACAATCTGAGTTCATTACAGAAGACATAAATCAAAAAACCTGATTCAGTCAGGAGACATGGAGATGCCATGTAGTACAGTAAAAAGGCTAATGCTGTGACCTGCCATAATGTCAGATTTCAAGGTAGAAAACAAGGGGATGACTTTGAGGAATACTTCATGACACATGCAGGCAGGTTTGTCAAATTCAGGTACTAGGGTATACAAAAGGAAGTCCTGCCAAAACACCCCTAAGGACACTTAGGCACTCATTATTGATCCTATGCAAAAGTTACCTCTGTATCAATTTAAGAAACTTAATCTTGTCTCCCCTTCCCCACCTTTAACTTTCCTAAAGAGAAAATGCTCTGTAAATTGTATTCCAACTACTCCAATTGTATAGTTCCTGAATGTTTTTTCCAGCATCATTCTCTTGCAAGCATGTAGTATATACATGTTGAAAAATGCCATAAGGATAGGACAATATAATTTCCTCAGACTCTAAGGGAATTTGTCAGTTATCCCCAGAGCAGTAATATTGGGAAAGGGGAGGTATGTTTCCTTGGCATTCCTTTTCCCCTGGGGAAGAATTAAGCAAATTCCAGGGAGGACCTGCTGTGAAGGCCATATTCATATGGGCTATGTAGGCACCTAAGGAATAATAAGAATCACAGTGAGGTTTATAAAAGCATTCAATTTAATGGTGGATTAAAATTTCAAACCTGGGCTGAAAAGGAAAAAAAAAGGTGAAAATAAGACTCTTACAGTATTTAAACACTCTAAAAAGTCTCAACTAAATCAAATTTGAAAGTATGCAGCACATGAAGAAAACCAATGGGCCTTCTTTTCCTATGTTATCTATGAGATTATGAAAATTCCACTTTTAACAGCTGTCACTTTTTTGATTTTGACAAAGAATGCAAATGTCTCCGTTTTAGAAATAAATGCAATATCATCTCATGTTTTCTGTATTTATCACGAAAATAATTAGGACTATAACACTATTCTTCTGGTCACTCAGGAGCAGTGGCTGCCAAACATTTTATAGTCAGTGAATTCACTGGGCTGTTTCAGTGATCATTGATGGCTGCTACCTATTTCACTGTCTGTAGTTGCTGCAAAAATTATTAGTCTAACTAAGACAAAAATAATGTTAATATCCCAGAATTGTGTTGCAAAGTCAAATGAGTGAAGAGCCAGCTTTATGTTTGGATCCTATTTGAAACATATTCATGACATTTTCCAACAAAAGTTGCAATTAGTGTCATGAACATTGCTGTCATTGCAATGCAAACACTTTGTTTCTTGTCTGTCAAAATCAGAGCAGCTGTCACAATTTAACTAAATTGAAAAGAATTGTAATTAGAAATCTGTACTTTATAAAATTTCTCCTATAGTTTAGCTAAAGTCAAAGTAGTAATTATACAGATTTCAGTCAAAAATGCAGTCTTCAAACTTTTAAAAGAAAAAATATTGCCTTTTTTTCTTTACTGAATGCTAAGAGCAATTAGAAAAAATGGAGGTTAAGTGAGATTAAAATATTACTGTATATCCCCAGTATTAGAAAGTAACACCATGAAAAAATATTAAATTACATAGATTGTATATAACCCTCTATCCCTTAAGTGTTTTCTGTGTAGAAAATTGATGCATTTACCCTAGAACTAATAACATGTAATGGGCACAATAAAGAGGCATTTAGAATTAGAGACTGAGTTTGCACTGTAATTTTTCAGGTACTCAGAGAGACAGATTCCACTAGGAAGTTCTTGTTATTTAAAACCATTAAATAATGCAGAAAAGTATCTGATGTAGCTATAGCCCCAACATAGTTGCTGGTTTAGGCAGAATAAAAAGTGAGTTAGTTTTAAACCTTTCATCCAACTCAGATCTCTACAGGTCTGTTGTTATAGTGAAGGCAGTGTGGTATCATACAATTTATGAAAATTTTTGCAGTTGTCACAGGCTTTCTTAATTTATTAAGAAGTATTTTAATTAATCTAAATGTCATTTAAACTGTACGACCATTATTTCTTAAAATAGTTTTCAGTAAATTCCTTTACTCTTTTTTGCAATAATTTGCAACTATATCTGCTTCTTAAAAAAATATTTTTGAAACTTACCCTTTGTTGTTCAGCAGAGTCATTGTTCAGACAATTTTATTGCTATTTTCTTCCCTTTAATCTCAACAAATTTACCAGCATTCCTTACAGAATAGAAGTAGACTCAGCAAAATATTAACAGTCAGACCTCTGTCCCAAAATTTCTGCAGAAAGATAACAAGGCAACTGAATAATGAGGGAGAAAAACTTCTTCATGAACAGACATAAATGTTTGAGTTTGTTGAATAAATTGCTGGCTGCTGATAATTTTTTTATTTCCAGGTATTCTTGATTTATTTCCCATTTGAATGTCCATTTCATCTTTTTAAATATATTTATGTCTCCCTTTACACAAAAACCCATATTTTCAGAGTTAGACATATGAAATAAAAGCACACTGAGTTATCCAAGTAAGTGACCTGATTTTTGGAAATGTTGAGACTCAGCTCCCAGTGTGATCAATATATATTGATTCTACATACTATATTCTCTTTATGCAGTTGAAAATATACCAATATTGCCATCCAGTATTTCATAAGGAAGCTATAAAAATTTCTCAGATATCTTTATTATTGACAAACTAAAAGCAAGTGTCAAACTATAATTCCAGTACTGGGTAGTCTTAATAATGCTCAACATTGATTTGTAGAGCTTGAATTAGAGAACTTATTTATGTATTCTCTGAAATGCAACAAAAGTTTTCAAACAGAATCCTATAGAATGGGCTTTGAAAGTGCCTCTTACCTGTCAGACAGTTCACTTGAAACCTTTCTTCTTAGAGATGTAGCTATTAACAATATATATTCATATTCTACATTTCATGTAAGAACAGTTCCTCTGTGAAACCAAGCCACTGATCCTAAAAGGTTTGTTATGTTTTGCTCATATCATTCTTACCACCCTGAAAAATGCTATAACTTCCCTTACCTTATAGCCCTTACTGGATTATAAACTGGAAAAATCGACATCCTATCTCTGTTAACCTTTGGCAAAGCTTGAGGAACTATTTCTTGCTCATGAAAAAGCCATCTAATTGCTAATCTATAATCCTTTTAATATGCTCTACGTTGTGGATTGATCTATTGCCAGCTGACCCAGCAGTGCCCACGGCTATATTAATCCTATTATTCACATGTTCCAATGGAACTCTTTAATGAAGTCTGAAGGGCTTGCATACTACTGATATTAAGGATGGTTACACTTGTATTGCACCTAATTATGGAACACTCTATTGTATCACCTAATTGTGCAAATTACTTTTTTTCCCAAGGCATAATTTATTTCAACAACCAGCTCTATCATATTGTTTTCATCTGTGTTCTTTTTTTTTGGAGGCAATGACTTATTTACAGCTTCAGTGCTATGTTTTTAATATCCTAATAAGTGTTACATTGCTTGACCAAACTGAAAATAAAATTAGCAAGGTAAAGAAAGATGTTCTGAAAAACAGGAGTCATAAATAGTAATAGTATCTTGTACAATAAGAATTTAACTAGAGGATTTAAAAATACTAGAAAAACAATAAACTACTCTTTTATTAAAACATGTTTAACAGTATTACAAATCTGTAGAGAAATAAATTAATGAAACATGTTAATAGCAATGACACTCTACTGTCATCTGCCATAGTTCTTCAATCTTGACTCTGATTTCTTTCTCATAGAAAATACATAAACACTATGGTTTGTATTGCCTTCTCCTTTAGGAGTTTGAAGTAATTCACAGTTATTGAGGCTGATGTAACCACTTTCAGTGTCCCATACTAAAAAACAATTCTGTCTTTCCACTTCATGCATTGCACAGTAACTGAGCTCATCATCTGTAAGTACGGCATCAGAAAAAAAATTCTAATCCAGCCATCTGTAATCCAGTGCAACATAGAAAATAAAGGCCCCTATTCCCTTCACCAAGGCCCTTCAGTGAGTCTTATTAAGGTTTGGGTCATGTATTTCCACAAAAACTGCCCTGCAGTTACAAGAGAAACTACTTATCCTCCATGATGCCATAAGAAAAATAATAGCCTGCTCATTCAAAAAATCACTCAAACCAGTGGTCTCGTTCCCCTGTCAACCATCCCAAGAAATAAGAAAATCAAGAGCACAACCTGTGTTTTCTAACATGTATCTCTGGTATGTCATCATCTTCCCCAACTTGGCAGTAGCCTCTATTTGCACTGTATTGGAAACTAACATTTTATTATTAACCCTTAGAGAGTAATAAGCATGTTGTAATGTCTCAGCTGTTGAGTGATCAGCACAATATTCACTGGTAAAACAGAAATATCAAAGCCTCAGCTGAATAGTAAGCTTCAGCTACCTGAGCTTTTTCTCTGAGGTCTGTTTCAAAATATTAAATCTATTTCATAAAGCATAACCTTAGACAAATAATGTAACAGTGGAGTATTGATTACTTTATTAGTCTTGATAAAGTTTATGTATTTGTACACAAAAGCAGATTCACAACAAAATACACTTACAATAGCCAGCCTATACTCCACAATATTGTGCAACTGACTTTTGCTTGTGCTTCCTAAACACCAGAGAAAATGAGGATGAATGCATGTTGTCTCTGAAACACTTCATTAAGGTTGTCTAATTAGAATGCTACTTAATTATCCAATATAATGTCTACAAGTGCTTATAAGACATGTGAATACTCATAGACACATGTCTAATTCAGGATAATATTTTAAAACGCACTGCATTGGTGGCTCTGGGTGTCATAACTGTAAATAAAACTGCAGCAGTACATTATTCAAGATGTATGTGTTTTTTTGACAAAATATCGGTCTCACAAAAATCTCTTGAAAGAATAATCTCCTCTGGGAAGAAGTAGTGCTCACTTTCAGTTTGGCTTTTCTTACAAGTCAGTTGCTTTCCCAGGTCACTCTGCCCAATCCCTTCATGAGTCTTTCCTAGAGCATCCTCCTTTTCCATCTGCACATGCATCTGATGTTCCTGACAAAGAAACGTGAGGCGCTGAGGAATTCGTTCTGTCTTTTCATGGTGTCAGAAATTTGGGACCAACTTCAGAGGATTTGTGTCTTACAGCATAGACTCAGACAGCACTTCCCTCAGCTGAGAGGCCAGGAACAACTCCATAGTATTTTCTCAGGCTATTTTACAATCCCCCTGAAAAATTGCCCACACTACAGGAATCACCTAGAAATGAGACAAACAGTGCTACAAGAAACTTGATAAGCCAGAACTGGAGACCAAAAATTATCTGGTGTAAACCAGATACCCACAGAGTATTCTCCCTCCCTACCAGTAACCTCATTGTCATCCCAAGGAACGTCTGAATTAGGTGAGATTCAGCATGGACAGCAATATAACAAGCTGGGAAAGAGAGTAGGTAAGAAAGATAAGTGAAACAATAAGTAGTCCAACAAAGGGAAATCAATACATTATTCAGACATTGGCAATACATGCAATTAACATAAATGTGTTCATTAGTCTGCTGACAGATTTACCAGCCAAAAGCATTCTTCCCTTTAGGAGCACAAACACCACAAAATATGAGTCACTGACTTTCTTAGAAGAGAACCATGCCAATGTTGGCTGTATTTCCTTTGACCAACACTAGTAAACACCCACCAAAAAAAAAAAAATCAACAAAAATAAACCAAACAAAAACACACACACACACGAAAAACAAACCAAAACAAACAAACAAAAAACTAACAAAAAAACAAACAAAAACAAACAAAAAAAAAAAGAAACCAAAAGAAAAACCTAAAATCAACAAACTAACCAAACAAAAAAATTCCAAATGGTTATGCAGGACATCAGCATTGCTTTGGTGATACCTTACTTAGAAGTTGCTTGACTAACTGACACAGGAAACACTAAAGCAGACAATAAGAACTAAGTTAGGACAATATTATCAGTCACATAGGCTGAGAGAATGGATATAAAAGGTCCAGAAGACCATGGATTGCATGCAAAAATAAAAATAATCTGGGAAAATATATGTATAAGTTGATTTTTTTTTCCTATTTCAGATTCCTGAGATCCTGCCTAAATCTTTTATCTTCTTGTTTATTATAATTCTAATATGTTTTCAGCTCATTTTTTTAGTATCTTATCTTTGAAAGAAACTAAAAAAGGTGGCTAAGATTTTAGTTTTGGAAGGAAGGAGAAGAGGGAAGAAATTATGTCTGTTATCTTAGATTTTGACTAAATGACATTGATAGTCACTATCAGTTTGTTTCCACAGATTTTTAAGATATCTCTGGTAATTTATACTTAGCAGCCATATGTGTGTATCACTTATCTGGTATGTTCTCTAGGACCTGTAAATTGACACAGATCAATTTGGGTCTTAATATATTAGGTTTTTGTTTTGCTTTGGGGTTTTTTTCAATCTGTTTTAACCCATTTTTAATTGCCATTAAAAAAATCTTCATTTACTACCATAAGGAGTAGCAATAGTTTCTTCATTTTTTAAAGAGTAGATGATATTTTCTTTCTGGAAATTAATGACTTTTTAACTCTGCAGGTTGTCAATTTGTAGCTGGAATGCTTCTGAACCAGACTTCGAACACCTTTGCAAGAAAGGCTTCATAAAGTTTCTGTTGTTGACTATAGAGTTAGAGAATCTGAAAGAGTGAAAGAAATTGAGATACTTCTGCTAATATAATGATGAGGTCTCTTAAAATTGTCAGATTCACAGGTGTGTTTGACATATTCTGTTATTTGGCTAACTTCACTCTGGGAGCTGGCTAGTAGAACTCAGCACAGCCAATAGTTCCTGACCTCCTACCTTGCAGTCACTTTGAAATTTTGAAAGAAGTTTCTCATATATAAGATTAGCAAATCTTTTATCTGTTGTTTGCTGGATTACATCTGTTACTTGCTTTCTCCAGAAATATATACTAGAATTCAGATATCACCACTTCATGACAAGGATTTAATTCATCATAAGAATTTGTAAGTGCAATATGTGATGCTTCTCTGTACAAAGTACAGCACAAATATTAATTTTCACAAAATTGAAACTGACAGGCCACTGTATCTTTTTCCTTGTAGTATACTGTGTTTCTACCAAATTTCTACCAAAATATCATAAACGAGTCAATACTCAGAAAATAAGTGACAGTAAATTTATAGATTAAGCACCCATTACAAAGAACAGCTCAACTATATTTAAAAGTACAAAATCAAAGTTAACTGTAAATTGTCATAGCTATCTGATTTGGGATTTGATCGATCAAACAAACTTAAGCAGCAATATATTTCATAAAATTGTGAGAACCTTGCGGCCACGCCATCAAACAGAAATAGCAGCATTAATCAAAAATGGCTCAGTGCAATAAGTGAAGGTTTAATAAGCATAAATGTACTGAAGCAAAACATTTAGTTAACCCTACACGCTCTGCTGAATCAGCAGACTACACCCTAGGTTGTTGTATTAAAGCATATTTGTATCATAGAGTAATTGAAGGAATTGATTCCTGTGGTACCACCAGTCTATTTATTAGTGAAGAAAATTTTAGTGTGGAAGAAGAGAAAGAGGGAGACAATTTATAGCAGATAAAAATAAATATTTCAGTTATGCTAAGCCAGTGGAAAAAATATTACCTGAAGATAAATTTAAATATTTTTCATTATTATTAAATTTAAATATTTTCAGGAAAATCTTTTATTTTTTCTTAAAATCTGACCAAAAAAAATGCATGTTCTAGATAAATGTTGCCATAAAGATTGAAAAACATTTAACTATATTTTTGGGGATATATTTTCATGTCCTTGTTTTATATTGATGCAGATCTACCAGTGGTTTTTTGTCTGGTTAGTTTTTTCCCCAGGCTAATTCTAGAGAATATTTCTTAACAGTCTAGTTATTCTGAAACACAGTTAGTGCTCTCAGTGGACTATAATGAGTTACACCATGTAAAATCTATCCAGGAGAAAAGGTTCACACAGAGAAAAAAAACATCAACATCTTTGAAGTTAGTCAATTTGGAATGTACTTGACTTCAAGACAAATTTCATTAATTGAGTGGGGGGTTTTCCCCTCCTTTTGGTTACATTTAAGTTCCATATAACTCATCAATCAAAAAAAAAAATGGTGCAATGGAAAAAAAAACTTTTCCCCACACGATAGAAACTGATAACATAAATTCAACCTCAAGAACAATTCCTTCAATGCACTAAGAGAAACTTGATAACGACTGTGTGCAGTTCAGCCTGTAATGCACCACAAACCAGGCAGGGGACACACAGCTAATCCTGGCTCTGAAGCCTGTGATATTTTTCTTAGAAGAACTGTGGCTGAATAAATATAAGGTTAAGGGTTAAGATTATGAGAGTATCTGGAAGGATGTGGAAATATGGATAATAAATAAAACAATCTACTGAGGATGGACACTGGGTCTGGAGGGTTACTATTCAGTCCAGGGAAAGTTGAGGAATGAAAGACCTGTGCAAAGAGTGTGTGCTGTGGAGAAAAGCATCATTTTGCCATCTTCTAAGCTTCTGAGCTAGCAACCAGAAGAACTTTTAAGCATGCAGTATCCCAAAAGAATGTACTGCAGTAAGGTGAGAATAGGCAGTCCTCAGATGAGTCTCCTCCCACTCCATCCCTCCAGTTTCAGGGTCTTGTGGAGGCTACTGCTGGTAAGAGTTAAAACTTCTGGCAAAGGGAATTGTCACATTTCATTTCTACCCACACGTTTTGAACAGCTCTCAGGGCCAGCAACTGTGTGTGGGGAAATACCTATTTGACTCAGATAGTAATATAACAAAGAAAGAATTTGTTTCTATTTGTTATCTCTTCTTCTTCTTCCACACTAGGCTTCCATTAAACTTTTCAAAGTATTGCAAAGACAAATGATGTAAATGCAGTTAGAAATTTACTTATTGGATCAAATATTTAAATCCTGGGAGATCTAAATTGAAACTATTTCTGAATTCAGAATAGGAACTTGGGTACCTTTTTTCATTTTACAAGAATACTCTGACAAATTGTCTTCTGGCTAGGGTCCAACACATGTTTCTTGTTATCTCTCTCTCAGTTTTGAATCTTAGAGGTACAAATTAACTTCCAGTACTATAAACAACACATAATACATGTATGTCAGGTAAGAATTTTAGAAGTGTATCAGATGATGTAGCTGAAAATAAAAGACTTACAAATAAGTTAAAATAAATTCTTTCAAAATAGCAGCAAATTAAAAAAAAAAAAAAAAAATTAAAAAATAAATTTAAGTAAAACAATTGTATTTAATCATTTGTGAGGACAAGATGGTTAAAAATAGTAAATCATGAACCAGTAAAGAAAAGAGGCTGTAACATGCCTGAAAAACAGTATCACAATTAAGTACATAAACCTAAGGCAGAGTTTTAATTTTAATTAACAGATTTACCTTTGCAGCTCTTTTTTTACTTCTCTGATGAGCATCAGAGCTAAAAGATCAGGAAATAGCCATTTTGATGAAAATTTTCTCCCAGTCTCAGCTGACCAAGCAAATCCATTTTGACACAAAGTGATTGCTTTGCTTCACCTGCACAGTTCCAGTGTGGCGTTGGGCACAGAAGTTCCGCCTATGAATTTTGATGTTCCCTTTGGGACAGCGCAGGAAGAGATGGTGGTGACTGTGCTGGCTCCAATGGACAGGTTTGTCACTTGTTGCTCTGATAAGGTCTGGTTGTATGTGAGATTAGCTTGGTGGATGTTTGGTTCTTGTTGTAAGCTGTCAACCTCAGAAAGTTCAAATTAACAGAATTTTCTTCATTAGAGGGAGAAATGAAGACATTTTAAAATACAGTGTTCCAGTACCAGTTGCTATCATTCAATGATTTTCATATAGATCAGTTTATGTCACACCATGTGAAAACTAGAACTACAGAGTTTGTGATATTTGTAATGTGTTTGACCTCTGCTTTCTGCTTTAAATTTGTACATGATATACATTTGAGGTGCTACCCAGTGTGATGCTTTGTGCTTTATCATAAAGTTCTTAACTGCTTGAACTCAAATTGCTGTGAAAATATGTAGTAACTTGGAATTTTTTTTCTCTACATGTACACAAACATTTGGACCCACCGAAGTTTGTCTGGAGAGAGACACCAAACTGAAAACCTTTTAAAACTAGTTATCATGAGAATCCAGTGAAAGTTTTTGTTGGAAGATGCTAGACTGTAAAGAGTCACTATCTCAATGCCATGACATGAACCACAGTATTAATTTATTTTTTAGAAGACCTGGAATAAAGTTCCCATCCTTTATTCTTCCACTTTTCTATGCTATTTCTTATTGTGGTTTAAATCTCTAATTTTGATTTACTACATATTTCGATCCAAAGAATCTTTCTGCACGTTTCTGAACTTATCTCCCACACTACAACAGTTCCACAAAGTAGTTCATTTCTAAAGGAATTTTTTCTCATCATCTCTGGTCACAGGAGTAGTAAATAGCTGTCAGGGGAAAAGTTGTCTCATCCTGAGTCTAAGCATGTATCTTAAAATGAAGATTTTTGAATATTCCAATGAAAAAATATATCTTCTAGTGATATTCACCTGCTTCAATAAATCCTAAGAAAGGAAGATGAAAGTTCAGGGAAGAAAGAGTTTTATAAAGACTGTTGCTTGATTTTTACTGAGTAAGGTTTTACTGATCAAGACAGAAAGTTGTATGTGTTTCTAACCACAGGTTGATTGATTATTATTTGTAAACACTGCTTTAAAGACAGTGTCTTGATTAGTTGTAAGGCATTTTCTTATTCATGGAAAATAAAAACCTATCTCTCGGACATTTCCTTGACTAATATTTTACAGACTACTCAAAGAAATTAATGAAATACTACGTATAAATTCTTGCATTTTCCGGTTTTTAATTTGGCCCATATTCCAAGAGTGGGTTAGGGTTTTTTCAAAATTGGTATAATAAAAATCAGTTTAAAAAGAAAACTCACACACACACACACACACACACACACAGAGAAAACCCCAAGACAAAACCTTGAAAACCTCAGAATGCTTGAAACACAGAAACATTTCAAAATATCTTATCTTCTGCAATTTCTTACCTCTTAAATGGTATCGACTTTATGACAGCACCTGCTAAATCAGTTATATGTGTAAACTTTGAGTCAGAAAAATGTTTAATGGCAAAATCCCATTGGCTTGACATGGAAACAGAATATTTATTCCTCATAATATAGAGTACTTTGAAAACTGGAAGCAGAGTAAGACTTGCCCACTGAAGTGAGCAAAAAGGTCATTGATTTCCTTGTGTTTTATGTATTTTAAATAAATATATAAACACATTCTTTTGTAATTGTACCATATGCATTTAAAGAAAGCTTCTAAATTAAATATGGAACTATTTTTTTAGAAAAAGCCAATTATGCACCCTGGTATTTTCCAAGATAAACACTATTGCAAATAGTGAAAATGAGCAGAAAATATCATTTGAGCATGAAAACAATCTTAAGTAGAAAAAAATAAAAACAACTTTTCTATTTCAGAATATTTCTCATCTTCCTATTAAACATTATCCACCTTCTCTAATGCAGAATTCAATTTCCAGCACAAAAGAGATAAAACACTGATAATGGCAATGGATATTAATCTGAAATGGAATGAAGAAAAAAAAAAAGAAGCATGCATTAATATATGCTAATGTTAGTGTTTTCAAAATATCCATAATAAGAGGTTTTTAATGTATTTAGGCAAACTGAAAACAACTGACATTAACAATGGATTACAAATCCCTTTATTTTGTATGTCCTCATATAATTTACATGCTGAGATCATTATGTTTCTTGACACACATTTGTAATGAAAATAGCAATGAAATAAATTGGACTGGCACTATTGAGGTGGGCACTGCAGTACAGTATCTCTCAGGTTTTGAGCCTCAGACATGCCCCAAACACAACAGGGCAGAGTATCATATATCCCAGATTACACCACAGAGTTCTCTTAACACACAGAGAAACTGCCAATATGCCCTTGTAAAATACATTGCATTTAACATGTCAATAGCAAACACTATCAGCTTAATAAAACAGATGTTCAGGATTTCAAGTGGATTGAATGACACTGATAGCTTCATTCACAAGTAATAGTCAATATAAAATATGATTTTCTTAATAGAGCAGAGCACAGTATTGATAATTAAATAAACTTTTAATAATGAATCTGTCACAGAGAAAGAAGTGCCATGAATCATTCATAGTTACATGCTTGAGGCAAGAAGTGAAAAATGGCTGATTTTTTTCAATATTTTTTTTCATGGCCAGATTTGCTCTCCCAAATTAGCTGGCCAAACCAGCTGAAAAATGAGGTCAAATTTTTGATAGGATTAAAACATTAAAACAGTTTTACGTCTTTTAAACAAGGTGGCAGATCAGCTTTACTGTTCAGTAAATTATTCAAGATTATTTAAAGAAAGAAACTGTGATAGAATTTACATGACATTTGCATTGCATAGTTGTAGAAAACAATAGGTGTTGTTAATACTTCACTGTATCTACTTCATATGAATATGCATTCTTTCTTCAGTCCCGTCCAGTCTGGAAGTGTCTGACACGACTTGGGGTAAGAACTGAAACACGGCACAGCTCTGTTTTACCAAGAAAGCTCTGAGGTTTCTAAGAAGGTGGCCTGCTAAAGAGACCTCACACAAAGCTGTGTAAAGAGACAGAATTTACTCAAAAGCATATTGGAAGAAGATGAAAAGTTGTGCCAAGTTTGCAGATGACACCAAATTGGAGAAGACAGTCAACAGGCTCAAGAGCAGAGCTGGCATCCAGTGGGACCTGTAGAAGAATGGGCCACAGGAGACTGATGAAATTCAACAAGGACAAGTTCTGAGGGGCCCACATGGGAAGGGAGATCACCTTGTAATATTTGCCAGGAAGAAGCTCTGCTTAAGGGCCCTGGAGCAGTTTGCAGAACATGAGTTAGGTGAGCATGAATTCAATGGTAATTATTGGTAGTGGAAGGTTATAAACTGGCAGTAGTATTTTTTGCTCAGTCTGAGCCTGCTGAGTTTTGTGTAGATGAAAACAGAGGAGGCAGAATAAAGACTACGCCATTAAATAACCAGTGAAAACTGGAAAAAATGGTAGAGACCTTCTTGGATAAGACACTATCCAAAGGATCTTGAATGCTCCACACTACTCTTCTGTTATTCTGTTCCCATCTACATCTTCCTGAGGGTCAAGCAACAGCACAAAACATTTCTATGTTGCATTTTATGTAGTATAGATTTATATCTGACATAATTTTAAAACAAATTATCTTAAACTGCAAAATTAGATAAATTAGTTTCCATTGTGCTCCGTTCTGCTGAGACTAGTTTTCTTCCACATAACTAACTCACTGACAACTTACTTTACCATAGCTACAAAATGCTGCAAACTGCAAGAAAAACAGCTCAGGAGAGAAACTACTCTGCAGATAATTGGTGACCTCTAGTATCGGTTCATCGGTGATGTGTCAAGCACCACTGCTGTGCAGCACTGCTCTTCATGTGTTCCTAGAGGATTGTACACTTTGTTTTCCACAGGTCTGCAAGGCAGGGTTAATAGTTTTCAAAGACATTTTCTGGTCTGTCTCATATTCTTTCTCTGCTGTGCCATATTTCTTCAGTTTCTCCATTTATTTACTTCCATACAATCAGGTACATATGGTGAGTAATGCAAGCAGCTCTGTATTATACTCACGCTCTCAATTAGTTCCTCCCTATTGAAGAAGTAGATCCAGGACAGTTTCTCCTCTGGTTGCATTTTCTACTTTCTGGATCATAAAGCTGTCTTCTCAGTATTCTTGGAACTACTTTCATGTTTTACTGTCTTCATTACCTAATGGGTTTCAAAATGGTTATTGTTAAGTCCCTCATGAATATAGTAGCTTCTGCATTTTAACACTTCAAGGGTTGATGTAGGAATTTTCCATTCCAAGTCAGGTGAACTACAACACACACACACAAACAATCTTCATCATATCCATTTATTTTTTCCAAAACATACAGTATGTTTTGCTGGCATTGTTTTTTTATCTTATTTTTCTGTTTAATGATTCAAATAGTTTATATTATGTAGCTAGCTGTATTATTATCACTTTTTTTTTTTTTTTGGTTGTTTTTTTGTATTTTAATTCTCCCCTAGGAATATGTTGGTTTGTGTTTTCTTCTCTTTTGATGTCTTAGCACTTTTCTTGCCCTTTCTTTCTCTTGACACATGTTGCATCTTTCTTTTCTACTGTTTAATCCTAATAGCCTAGAGCAACCAAAAGATTTCTTTTTTCTTTCAACTGAAAATTAAGCATTTTACCCTATGGGCTTTTCCAGAAAAGACAAAGATCTTTGTCATCTATTTGTATACATTTCTTTAAGAAGGCATGTTCTGTATATCAACAGATATAGTGATGCACGGTAGTCGCTAGAAGAATTTTTCACTACAATAACAGAACAAATAGTGATTTGTCTGAATATAATTTATAGCTTCCCTAAGGCTGCAGTAAATTATGCATCTTCTTTTACTCACAGAATGTTTTACAAATGTCTACTGAAGATACCTCTTTTTTCTACCTGTGATTTTTTTCCTGTAATGCTTCATATTTTTAATACAGACACTAATATGTTCATAAGAATAAGTAACATTTTGGTTGTTTTTTTTTATTTTAAAGCTAACATTCACAATAAGTAAAATTTCCTAATAAATACACTTTAAAGTAGCCAGCTTCTAATGACATAAAACAGTTGTTAATTTTTAATCATTATGGAACATAGAATCAGTAGAATATCCATTCTTTTTTCCTTCTCACCAAGGGTATTAGGACATTTTGTAAGCAACAGAAATATTTAGGAGAATGACAGAATGGGTCACATTGAAAGGGGGTCGTCTGGTCCAACCTCTCTGCCCAAGCAGGGCCATCCTAGAAAATGAGTGCTAAATTTTCAGAATTACTTCTAACTTCTTTGGGTAATTTTAAAACATGTCCTTTGAGATGCTGAAAATCATGCCACGGAAATTCTTTAATTTTTGTACTGGTTTCCTTTTACAAAGAAGAGTTCTAGTGAACTCTCTTGAAAGAGAGCTCTAATTTTGTGTTGTTCATCTTGGTCATAGAGTGCAGCATCAGCAACTGTCACTTGGTAAATTACTTTTGGTTGTAAGAACTGACTTACTGATATCACATACCTCTACTAAAATTTCAGGGAAACTTCACATCCTTTAGCTTACATATTACAAAACTATTTATTGAATAGTGTTATAATGCACCTATGGAATAAATTTGTTCCAAAGGAACTGAAAACTACCTGAATTTAAAATAAAGGTCTTACATTAATCACAATTACGGTTTCCAAGTAGTTCCAGTGTTCTCAAAACAAGAGAACATTGAGAAATTAAGCTCACAAATTAAGAAATGAAAGTTTAAGCTCTTTAGAATATAATTTGTGCAGTGTCCAAAAGTTAAGAATAGTTACATTCTTTAGCTGGATTAATTTCAATATTTTTAATTATAGTTTGCTTTCATGGTATTAATTTTAAAGATACAGGTATTTGTACCCATTGAAAATGTAACTGCTACCAAAAATGTAATTTTATACACTGAGACTGTGGAATCTGAAGACAGTGGTATTTTTGATGTATGCAAAATATAATGTCCAAGGTGATGAGTGGCAAAAATAACATTCAAAACCATGATAAAAACTTATATGGTAGGAAAATTTCTTATTTAAATGATCAAAGAATTTATTTTTTACGGAAACATGCACTTTTGACCTTATACTTCTAAACCTATATTGTCCTCAACTCATGGCAAGGCATAAAAGACTGAACAAATCCAAGAGCTTATGTAAATTAAATGATTCATTTCAGTCATAGAGCAAGCACAGTATATTATACTAAATGCAGAACAAGACAGCAGAAGACAAAGCAAATAGCTCAGGAAACTGGCTCTTATTTTAGAAGGAAAAATGATCTTAAACTTGCACAGCAAATCTTGAAGAAAATTTATAACCATACTGTGTAGGTTATCTATATTATTCCAAAGTATGATTGTAATGGCCTGACCAGGATGTTGGGTGCCCATGAAACTGTTCTACCACTCCCTTTCTCAGCTGGGCAGGGGAGAGAAAATATAAGGAAAAGCTCATGGATCAAAATAAGGACAGGATGAGTAAATCAGTAGTTACCATCGTGGGCAAAACAGACTCGACTTCAGGAAATTAAATATTTAATTTTATGCATCAAAATCAGAATAAATTAATGAGGAAAAATATAAATCTTAAAACACCTTCCCCTTACTCTTCCCTTCTTCCTGGGCTCAACTTTACTCCAAATTTTCTCTACCTCCTTCCCCCAAGTGGCACAGTGATTAGGGAATGGCGTCTGCATTCAGTTCATCACACGTTGTTGCTTCTGCTCCTTCCTCCTCAGAGCAGGACTACTCACACTCTTCTGCTCCAGTGTGAGGTTTCTCCCATGAGAGACATCCCATGGGAGCTTCTCCCACATGAGTTCCTCACACAGGCTGCAGTTCTTCATTCACTTCTGCAGTGGGAGACCCCACAGGGTCACAGCTCCTGCCAGCAAACCTGCTCCAGCATCATCTCTGACTCCACAGGTCCTGCCAGGAGCTGGCACAGACCAGGTTTTCCATGGGCTCACAGGCTTCTTGAGATGCACCTCCCTGCTTCAGCATGGAGTCCTGCACAGGCTGCAAGTTGATTTCTGCTCTACTGTGGACCTTCCTGGGCTGCAGGGGGACAGCCTGCCTCCCCATTGTCTTTTCCAAGGCCTTTTGGGGAATCCCTGATCTGGCACCTGAAGCAGCTCTGCCCACCCCTTCTTCACCAATCTTGCTGTCTGCAGAGCTGTTTTTCTCATATTGTCTCTTATCTGTCTGCAGCTGCTGCACTGCAGCATCTTTTTCCCCCTTCGCAGTCACATTATCCCAGAGGTGCTACCACCACTGCTGATGGGCTCAGCCATGGCCAGCAGTGGGTTCATCTTAGATCTGGATGGCTTTGTCTCCACTGGAACTTAGAGAAGCTTCTGGCAGCTTCTCACAGAAACCAGCCCTGTAGCTTCCCTGCTTCCAAAACCTTGCCACACAAACCAAGTACAAGGACTTCCTCTTAAACCTTTTTTATTTAAAAAAAGGAGAGAAACAGTTACATCTAAATAGTTCTATTTTTCCTTTCTTTTTTTTTTCCACTGCTGGTTTGATTTTCATAACTGACCTTGTTTATGTTTTTCAGAAGGATCATAGGAGTATCAGACCCAGCACAAACATATTAGATGAGAACATGGGCAAAGATGACAAAAATATGGACAATTGCAAGAGAATGCCTTAAATACTCCTAGAGAAAACCACTTTATCTGCTGTGTATGGAAAACCAAATCCTCGTTTATATTTTCAGAACATGTTTATTCTCTTAGGCCTGTGACAGTTGGTTTTAAATTCAACAGTTTTCCAAATTACTCTGGGAGTTTTCACTTGCTATGCAAGAAGTTTGCAAATATTAGCTACCTTTTAAGGAAACACTGACAAATATTATTCAAAGGTATGAGCACTGAAGAACTGTGTAGGAAATTATTTTATTAGCCTATGGTAAGTCTGCATCAAGCCAAAACTGAGACTTCTGAAGGCTTTTATGGGAAAAAATAAAGAGCATCTGTTCAGAAGGGGCAGTAGCTCCCATGAGAGATGAGAATTGCAAGTTCAAGGCATTCATTTCAAATGAGTTAGGGCAAGGACGTAAAGTCTTTTTTTCATACTATCAATGCATGATTATCTGTTTGCAACAATAGGATTGATTTTTTTTTTTCAGTTTTGAACAAAATTTAACTTATAATTTAAGTATTGAATAGAAAAAATTTCCTGATTTAAAAAAAAAAAATTCTGTACATTCATGTGGGCAGTTCCCTTCCAGTATCCAGTATTTTCTACTGAAAATTTCTCAGCTTCTAGTATTTTTTTAAGCTCTGTTACTTAATTTCTGGCATAGTGCATTACAATTATCTTCCTTAACAGAAGGAAAAAAAAATAGCCTAGAGTTAGTGATAAAGGATATTTCAACCCTAGCTGTGCAATCTAAGCCATTATACGGGCTTAATATTACCATTAACTTTTACCTTTTACTAATCAAATTTGCCTGGTCTCTAGTTCCTTCTGCATTTCTAAGTTATAGCCAGTCTTTAATTCCTGAATTTGAGAGAGTGATATATTGTCCATATTTTGTTCTCTATTGTATCTTGAAGATAGTTTTCTGCAGCGTTCATTTTCTCATATTTCACACACACCCCCTCAGGATGTTCAAAGGAGTTTATAGTGACAAATGTTTTAGAATATGTGGGGGTTTGGAGTTTCTGCTGATTTGAAACCCATGACCTCATACTACAAGGTCCAAGGTGATTCAAGGGGAAACTTTCAGATATTTTCAAGTCTTCCAAGTTAGTGGTTGACCTGCCCCAGTACACAGGAAAATTTTAAGCACAGTCTGAGACACTTCACCTTGTCCCTGACTCAAGAAGAAAAAGGGGAAAGGATTTGAGTGTCAGCTGCCAAGGAATGTAAATGAAGATTGCTGTTTTATTATTAACTTGATTGATATATTCTAGGTAAAAGCACTCTGGAGCACTCCTGTTAGGTAGTGATATTGGGTGAAATAGCTGTTTTGCATCTCCCCAGTTATCATTATGTTAATTAAGTTAATAAAGTTACATCCTCTAGCAGTAATCATATTCTTATGTGTGAATCTTATTTGCCTGAGGTGTTTAAATCAACACACAGGTCTTATCAAGACTGAAAAAAATCCATATTTTGTTACATGATTACCAGTTTAAAAAGAAATTTGGGGGGTTTGGGATGTATTCAGTTACTGGTACATTGACATTTTTCCATTTTTAGGAAATATATACATAACTTTCAAAGTAAAACTGCATCCCACACATACAAACTCAGGTTGAATAATTTTTAATGATTTAAAAAAATTATCTTTTGAAGTATTTTTAATGAGCCCAAGGTAGTGTAGACAATCATATTTCTGTTTTAACACTATTTTATAGATCATTATGTCAAATGGATTAACCTCTACATATTTAAACTCTTTTTATCTAATTGGATGAGATTTTTACAAATATCCTAAAATTTCTCATTTCCACAGAGTTTTCAGAGCAATTTTTGACTTTATAAATAAGAGAGCTGTTTCCTGGTCTTGCTTTTAACAATGATAATATAATTGGATTTGAAATTAAAATAAAAGTGAGAGGAGAAAATTCACTTAAAACTGAGTCCAATAAATGTTTAACATTCCTATAATTTAGCTGTTGTAAATTAGCCTATTGAATCCAAAAGAAATAATGGAAACCTAAGGATAAGCCAGCTTCATCACAGTTTGACTTGTTATAGTTTGAAAAATTTGATATCGAAATAGAAACATCTGTATAAAAAACCAGAAACTCTTTTTGTTTAGACATAAAAAAAAAATATTGAGGACATCTGAAAGAAAAGACTTGATGAACAGGTTAAACCAGATTATTTCTACAATAAACTACATCCACCCCTCTGAGGAATCCAGTTTCAGCTGCTATCTGAGAAAAGCTGTAAAGTAAATGTTTCTTTGATTCTACTGAGGGATATTATTATATCAGACCAAGAGGATTAAAATAATTTTACACATCTAAGGATTACTTCCTGAATTGTTTCTTTACCTCACCATAGCCATTCAGTATAAATGCAAAATAGAAGATGGCAACCTGCAGAAGATGTCACTATCAGGAGTTGCACTCAACACAAGATTAATCCAGAACTGTTCTGGAAGGCTCTTCAGGCTTTTTAGCATGGAAGGTAAGTGGATTAATGGGGTCAGCAGCCCTGAAGGATGGGATGCCATCTAAATGGACCTGGACAGGCTTAAGAAGTGGCCCACGGGAACTCAAGAGGATAAACAAAGCCAGGTGCAAAGTCCTGCACCCAGGTCAGGACAATCCCCATTATCAATATAGACTGAGGGAATGAACAGATCAGGAGCAGCCCTGCCCAGAAGGAGCTGGGGGTGCTGGTGGAGGAGAGGCTGGACATGACCTGGCCATGTGCACTCACAGCCCAGAAAGCCAAAGGTGTCCTGGGCTGCACCAAAAGCAGCGTGGGCAGCAGGGCAGGGGAGGGGATTCTGCCCCTCTGCTCTGCTCTGGTGAGAGAGATCCCACCTGGAACACAGCACCCAGCCCTGGGGTGCCCAGCTCAGGAAGGACATGGAGCTGTTGGAACGAGTCCAGAGGAAGCCACCAAGATGATCAGAGGGATGGAGCACCTCTCCTTAGAGGAAAGGCTGAGAAAATAGGGATTGTTCAGCCACGAAAAGATAAGGCTTATTAAGAGAAGATCTTATTGCAACTTTTCAGTACCTGAAGGAAGTCCATAAGAAACATGGGAAGACATTTTTAGTAGGATCTGCAGTGACAGGACAAGAGGAAATGGCTTCAAACTAAAGGATAGTCAATTTAGATTAGATATCAGGAAGAAGTTTTTTACAATGAATGTTGTGAGACACCTGAGCAGGTTGCCCAGAGAGGTGGTCAATGCCCTCTCCCTGGAAATGTTCAGGCTGGACAGGGTTCTCATCAACCTAACCTAGCTGAAGATGTCCTTGCTCACTGCAGTGAGGTTGGAATATATGACCTTTAAAAGGGTCTTTCCAACTCAAAGTACTGTGATTCTATGAACAATGAAAAATCTAAGTGAAGTTCAGGGTCAGAATATGTGACTAGATGCTCCTTTAGGGCATGGTCAGATATGGGGGTTGAATTCAGACTTTCTGCGGGCCTTTTGGGTCCAGAACTGATTTTTTTGTTTTGAGGAAAAAATGTAGAAGAGGAATTGTTGGTGAAAAGAACATTGTTTAACTAAGTTCTGGAAATTCAGCAATGTTAAGTATTTCAAACCACATCTGACAAATTAAAATTCAGAAACCAAAAGACAAACACTCTCAAAATTTATTCATTAAAAAACAATGGTCTTATTATTTTTGAGCTAAATTCAAACTCATAAGTCTCTGATTTGAAAACTTATCCTGGTTGGGGTTTTGGGTTTTTTCTATAATGTCCAGTAGAACCTCTATGATATTCAGTGAAGCTCTTCCATGTTCATATGTGAAACAACTGAATACTGAATCAATCAATACTGAACAATCAGTTGATAAACTACCAGTTGCAATGAGACTTTCAGTTGTAATGAGATGATGTGTCAGCCACACTGATATCATAAATAAAAGTCTTTCTATAGAAACCAGGAAAGTAAGAGATCTATTACTGTCTTTCTTTAAAATACTTTGGGTTCTAATAATAAATTTCAGACCTGAGATATTTTAAGGTCAATATAAAAGCTCCCAACAGTTATCAGGGCTTTTGATTAGGTTTATGATTTTAGGGTTTTCTTCTGAAAGAGAAATCACATCATAATTCCCTCTGAAAGGAGTTCATTGAAGATAATTTTTACACTTGACTTGATGATGTATGGAGAAGTTGGACAATGTTTTTTTCCCAACTAGTGCCTTTTTTCCCCCTTCTACAACTACAGCCAGTTCTGGTTTACCTATATTCCACAATGTAAAGATTTAGCTAAATTACTATACCTTTCAAACTTTGCCCTGCAATTTTATTCTCAAAAAAAACCAAAACAAACAAACAAAAAAAAAAAAAACAACCTACAAAACCAGCCCCAAAAACAAACTACAGAAAATCAACCAAAACAAAGCCAAAATTTCAATCATATTCTAATATATGATTAGTATGATCATTTGATTAAACTGTGCCTGCTTAATTTCAATCAGCAACGCTAACATGTCAGGAAAGATTATCTCAGTCTAGCCCATTCTCAAAACTGTCACTGGCTCATAAATTCTTTGTTATGTTGACACAAAACACATGAAGACAATGGGTATTTTCACTTGAATGGCAGATGGGACAGACATCACATGCATAGTGTGATACACTGATATGTGTATCACATATCAGCACTTCCTTACTGTGCAGTCTGTTCTAATTTCACTGTAAATGCTTTTTCCTGCATCTGATTCACCTAAAAGCCTCAGATATCACCAAACAACAAAAGTGTTTATGATAGCCTATTTGTATAGCCATAATTTTAGAAAATACTGATCAAGAATAATAATTTTACAGAGGTTGTTGTCCTCCTTAGATTTAGAGAACTTATATCATGTTTGGGTTTAGTTTTCACTTTTCTCTTTCTTTGGGTTGGAGAATTTAGAGTGCATTTCTTTTCCAGTTCTCTCTAGTTCAGACAAATTAGCAATGCTAGTTCTAGTGCAAATCTCAAAGTTTTGGTATTGATTTCACAGACACCTCAAACAAGATTCTGAAAAGGAAAACCTATTAGGAAACTAAGTCATTTGTAGTAAAATTATGTTAGCTACTACTTGGCAAGATTGCTTTAGAACTAAGGCTTTGAAGCCTGTCACAGGTCTTAAAAATAAAATTGCTTGAGTAGTTGAGGAGAACTGTATTAAAATGCAAATTTCCAGCTGCTAATATTTCTTCAAAAACCAATAATCCCTCAAGGCCACCAATATGTCAAATACTTAATGGAAAAATATCCCTTAGGCAGAATGGCCTTTCTAAGTTGACTTTTGATTAAACTTAAAATACTATATAGCAAAAAAACTTAAAATCAAAAAGAGAATATAAATACAGTACTAGACTAAAATGTCATAAAGAATGCAATTGGAGGGACAAATTTAAGGTCGCTAATTTTTAAGTAATTTTCTACCCTTTCTGAGGATTAGTCAAGGAAATAATTGCTAATATAAGGTATACCTTATAACACACATCCACAAATGGGTCTTGGAGGAACAGAAACTAATATTTTTTCAAAGTGATGCTGATGTAAACAAAAAGTTCTTACACAGTTGATGTGTATAACACAGAAGTCAGTCTCCACTGCCAAACACTTCTATTTCTACTCTGTTGTACAAAACCTCAAACCTAAGGCTCAAAATTATCAAGTGAGAATGCAACAGATCTTATTTTCCCTGGCTACCGAATTCCAAGACTGTGCATCTCTGTCAAACACAGGACAGAATTTTCCTTTGAAAAGGAATGACTCAGTAAAAAGTCTAACCCTGTTCTCATGAGAAGCAGTGACAAAACATTAATGTGAGGAAAACTGGGACAACATACTGGTTTGCTCAAGCTGCAGTATGCTTTGACTGAGTACACTAAAATTTTGAGGAAATGAAATTGTTATTTAAACATTAAATCAATCATAGAATGAATGGTGCTAGCATATTGAATTCCATCATTCCTGAGTGTTGCCCAATAAAACATATTTGTGGAAATCACGAGATGTCTGTTTGCTGATTAGCCTACTCTGTGACAAGCATGGTGCTGCAATATCCCTTTTACAATGAAAACTTTGTGGCAGCAGGGTAAAAAACCATGAAATACTCACAGTTTGTAATGTCACTGAGTGAAAAGACTGTATAGCAAGGAAATGCAACACCAGGTGTCCAATGAATAATCCAGGCTCAGCTCATTTTTAATGTTCAGCACAATTGTTTTTGAATAGGAATTGGACAAGTGTTTTGGTCAGATAAGAAAATCTTATGTGATCATGAGGAAACAGCAGCTGGATTCTCAGCTGGGGTAAAGCAGAATAGTCTGACTAAAGTATCTTGAACATATAAAGATCTATATCAGTTAAAGATGTGATATTGCATTTGATCTTCAGAAGATGTATTATGATGTTCTTAATCTGTAATATAATTCCAAAGAGCATGTTTTCAGTACTAAAGATATCTTACAGTCCTTCAAAATATAATAATCTGTATAGCTTCACTTTAACTTTTGAGGCTTCAGTCACCAATGCATTAATCTAGTGACTGTGAACCAAGTAGAAGGGATGGAATTACACTGAGGAAAATGCATGATGTAGAAACAGCATCAGGCCTCTGCTTTTAAACAGTTCTAGTTTTTTTGCAGCACAGATCCATAGCTTCCCTGAAGAGTTACAGAGGCACCCTGTAATCTGTATTCCTCCCAAACAGCTCCTTACATATAAGAAAACAAACTGCCCAGGGTCTCACCCTCAGATGTCTGACCATCTTCCCATGTAACCTATGCTTATGATTGATATAGGATGCTGAATTTTAACCTTCAAGTTTACAAAATACAATGCATTTTCTCTCAGTAGTCAATAATCTAATCTAGTAACCTTTAAAGACTCTTCAAAAGAAAAAGTGCCCATAGCTTTGAAACTTCATGGGTTTAGTTTCTGGGTGAGTAGATAAAGTAGAATCAGTCATGGACACTTCATGTGATCAGCAGTTCACCAAATGCCCAGTTGTTCTGTAAAAAGAAATTAAATTCTAAAGAAACTTTATTTTTTCTCAGTCACGAGGAGGTCACTTACTGAGTGTTGAGAACACCGTGTAAAAGACAATGACCAGTTATCACATGCCAATCTTGGCTGTGATCAATGATGAAAATACACTTGTTGACAAAGTGTGTCACTGTAGCATTTCTTACAGGATCAAAATAACTATGAAAACAGTTTCATTTACACTGGGTGGAGGATGAAGGGTAGTACTTCTACATTTTCAGTTTGACAATTATATGCTTGAGAGAGGGTGGAAATAAAAATGAAGTATAGTTAGAAGTACAATAAACAAATATTGCTTCATTTACAGTATTTGGCATCAACAGCTTTAAATGAAAAATACTTCAAGTGCATGTCAATCTAACTCCCTGAACTTGTCTTTAGAATTAATTTTGTTGATTCATGCTTCGGTTTTAGCTGCACTTCCAGACAAAGTACATGTCATCAAGACCATATAAGTATGGTCATATTGTTATCCCAGATTTACATGGCATTTAACAATGTTTTGTTCTAAACTAATTTTTGATTGTTTTTGAGCCAGACTTCTCAGTAATAAGTAGTTGTGATACATATTGTTAAACCATAGATGGAACCAGACAGTGCTCAGGGTTCAGTTTAGGGAGACCTAGACCTCTTCCTCGTCATAACTCCATGGAAGAAGAAATTAAAGGCTCTTTCAGCCTTTTTGAGATTCAGAATTAAATGTTGTCTGACTTTTACTACTTTAACACTCTTTTGGGTTGTACTGTTAGCAATTTCAGCTCACAAACAGGTGATCTATGTGATAGGGTCATAGCTTTCTTTCAACATCTGTTACTCAGCCTTTGTTTATCCATCAGGATCTTCTGACAAGAAGAAGGATCTTCTGATCTTTAAAAAGTCAGCAATCTCACCCTTTTATTTAGTTTATTTTCTGATATTTCCTTTTATTTTCCTTCAGATCCATTAGGAGTTAAAGTTCAGTTTTGAACAAATTCAAATATACTTATTTCTCTTTTTGCTAAATAGTTGTTTTGTTTTGGGTTGGCTTTTGTTGTTGTTTTTTAATCTAGTTATTCCTAAGGGGCATTTTTACATTTTAATTGAGACAATTGACAAGGCATTCCTTTTACTTGTTTACCTTTCGTCTTAGAAAGACTGTGGTGAATTGACCTTGGCTAGATGCTAGGTGGCTAGATACCCACCAAACTTCTCTACTATTCCTCTTCCTAGCTGGACAGGGCAGAGAAGATAAGATGGAAAACAATTTATACGTTTAAATAAGGCACTTTACTAAAGTGAAAGCAAATTTTTGCATATGCATAAGCAAAACTAAATAAAAAAGTTTTATCCTCTACATCCCATGAGCAGGCAATGTTCAGCCACTTCCTGGGCAGCAGGGCTTCAGCACAGGTAGGGTTGCTCCAGAAGGCAAACATTGCAAATAATAAATACACCCCAGCCCATCCCTCCTCCTTACATTATGTTTTATATTCGAGATGATGTCATACAGTATGGAATATCCCTTCGGTAAATTTGGGTCAGCTGGCCTAGTTGAGTCCCCTCACAAGAACTTGTCCATTTCCAGCCCCTTTGATGGGGAGGATGTTAAGAGACAGAGCTGATGCCGTGCCTGCACTGCCCAGCAGTGGCCAAAACACTGGTGCATTATCAACATCTTTCAAGCTACCAGTGCAAAGCACAGCACTGTAAGACTGCTAAGGGAAAGTGAACTCCATCTCAGCCAGACCAAAAATAAAGGCATATTTTGTCTACTAAAAGTAGTTTGGTAAGGAAGTTGCTTGAGCATTGTCAGATTTCTAATTAATTCCCCAAATGATAGTGCTGTTTGCAACTCATTTTGGGGGTTTTGGTTTTTCACATTTAAATCTCTTTTTACTTTGTTATCCAGTTATAGCATCAGACAGCCTTGTTATATCATAGGTAATTTTTTTTAGTATTCACATAGCAATGGAATCAGGAAGGGATTATGCATTGGTTTACATTTAGACATATGGTATTTTTAACTACAAATTTCAAAAGAGCCTTATCTTAAATAGTTGAGAAACAATTAAAGTTTCGATCAGAGAAAGAACATGAATAAGTTAAAAATAATGAGTTTCTATAAAACATATCCTAACAATCAGTGTTGTCTAGAAGTTAAATCCTTTGGCATTCTTATAAAAATTTCTTAAACTAAGAATTATAGTATGTTGTAAAATGAGGGTTTATCATCAAAGGAAGACAAAAGAGAGAAAAAGTCTGATAACTGACTTGGATTTACTGCCCAGCAGTAATGCTTATTCTGAATGGCCTCCTTGAATCACTGTAAGTAATGGAATTTTCCCTCTTGTGTCTGTTGAGTAGCTGTCATTTTGTTGGGTGGGTGAGATTAAACTTATCTGTAAGATTGACTGGTATCTTTGAAGTGAATGATTTTCCTTGTCATGAACTTATGATTTGCTTGTCTTTTGACCAAAGTGGCAAGTAGATTTACAACCTGTCATTTCCTACCTTGGTGGTTTGAACTTGGCCAGGTGATGGATTCCCACCCAGCCACTCCCTCCTTTTCACTCCTCTCACAAGCCTCTACTGGGAGAGACAAAGATGAAAAGAGCTTGCAGGTTAAAACACCACCTTCCTTCTATCCCTCCTTCTTCCCAGGCTCAACTTCACTCCTTCATTCTCAACTTCTCTACTTTCTCCCTGTTCCAAGTAGTGCAGAAGGATGAGGAATGATGGGGTCAGTCAGCCCATAGCACTTCCTTTCTACTGCTCCATCCTTTTTCCCATCTCCAGTGTGTGTCTCTCCATGGACTGCAGTCCTTCAGTGAAAACCTCCTCCAACACAGGCTCCCCATGGACCACAAATCATTTAGGAAATGTTCACATGCTCCAGTGCAGAGTCCTCCGTGCAGTGGATGTCTTCTTCAGCATGTTCCTCCCATGGGTCACAGGACAATACCTGCTCAACCATGGCCTCCTCCACAGAGGTGTCTCTGCTCTCTTCCTCCTCCTCCTCTTCCATTTAGACTGCACATGTCAATAAACCGACAAAGACTGCCCAATTGTACTATCTATCATGATATTCAAGTTCTTTAAGCATTGTCTGTAGAACCATGTCTCTTTAAGTCAGAAAGAACACAAGCAAGTTTAATAACACAAATTACCCACAAATAAATTTGAATTATTTTATTGAAAAGCATTTTTGT
The DNA here is from genome assembly GCF_001522545.3 of Parus major. NCBI lineage: Eukaryota > Metazoa > Chordata > Aves > Passeriformes > Paridae > Parus > Parus major. Next base: position 25,666,298 of record NC_031769.1, on the reverse strand, counting down.
GTCTCTATTAAGATTTACTTCCTATAATGGTTTTGCAAAAAGATGCAAAGCAAGCAGCAGTTTCTTGCTGTAAATGAAAACAGAGGCAATGATACCAGATGGATGAGGAGACAAAGGGTCAAATTAACCATAAACAGAACTGTCAGAAGAAATCTGATTAATTTTCAACTTGTTGGTAAATGAATAAAGCCCCTTCATTCAATTTTCAGCCAAAACAGTGGCAGTAAAACTTCAATACCATAGGCAGACAAACGCTCTGCATATGCATTTTACATCAGTATGTGAGCATTGTGACACAAAATGGGCAAAGACGTGATTGGTTTAATGTAGAAGGGATACAGGTAAAAACAAATTAAAAAACAAAATAAGAACAAGAGACTGCAAATAGGCAGAATATAATTCCAAATACATTAGAAGGATGGTCATGTATTAAAAAAAAATATTAAATACTAACAGCTATGTAGATGCAGGGATGATAACTAATAACTTGTGAAGGTTTTAATGAAAGAATTTGGTAATGTCTTTTTCTAAACCTCAGAACTGTTCTGTTTTTCAGCATCTTAAGCACCCCCATCATATCAGTCTCCAACTCCCTAAATTGTATATATATCTACATATACCTGCACATGTAATAAACTTCATGGCATTTCTCCATCAACATTTTTAAACATGAAAATTTTAAAGTTTTCACATACAACCATTTCCAAAATGCCAAATAATTACCTAGGCATCACTACTAAAACACATAACAAGTCCGCTGAGAAAGGAAAACCAAAATTACTTCAGATTACTTCCAAATTACTTAAATACATTTGCCAAGAGCATCTTTCAAGCTAAACTGATCTACCAAGTCAGCAAAGCCAACAAAAGGAACTTAAACAAGAGATGTTTCTTCCTCTCTTTGCCATGGTGCTATCACCTGCACTACCAAATCCTAGTTCCCCCGTGGCAGAGAAACTTGAGATACCAAGTGCTCTTCAATGTTCCTTCTCTACTGGGAAAAGCTATGTAGCTTGGAGAGAACAAAATTCAGACCCACAAAACTGCACATAAAATCATCAAAAGGTAAAGTCATGAGGTAGGCAATACGAAATCTGGAGGGGATGGTGTGGTATCTGAGTCTCTGGGACTAGGAAAAAACTCATTTTTATAGCACTCCCTGAGGAGTCTTCAAGAGCTGGTTGTGACACAAAGTTCCTCAGTTCCTTAAATTTCTTCAGTCACATTGGCAGTTTCTGATGAAGATGGAGATGGTCTGCATCCCGTGCAGGGAGTTAGGGTTCAGTCTCCAGTGATCAAAAAATCTCTGCATTTGGACTCTGTAGAAAACATTCCCTAGAAAACATATACAATGTACTCTTAATGTCCCCTCTATACCATCACCATTTTCTGGGGAAAAAAAATTAATCCATCAACAGAATGAACATCTTACAAATGTAACAAGTTTTGGTATATGGGCTAGACAAGAATCCTGATACATCCTGGGTCTTGAGATTTATCCATAAAATGCGTGTCAGCTGTGCATCACTCCAAAAAGCAACCACAGAAGGGGAAGGCTGTAAATAAAGAAGTCTCTTCTTTACTATTTACCAAACCTGATGCATAGGTGGATTTGTTAATCTATGTGTTGAGTAGTACTTGAGAGGAAAAAAAAATGGCAGCATAATATACTTCTACAGTATATAATAATATATAATATAATAATATATTCTACAGTGTGTAGAAGTACAGTATGTAGTAACTGTACTGTGATATGTAGGAAAATTTTCATGTAAGAAAATTCTGTTAATTTTTCTTTTGAAATACCTTTTGGTTTGATTTGCTGTTCATTCAAGTGACTGAAAGTTTCTTCTGAGAGAAGATTTAATAGAAAATGAAAAAACAAAGTCTGGAAAAAAATGAAAAAAGAAGAGAGCTAATGAATATGATGTTTAGTATGCTGTCAGCCATTTAAGGCTTATGCTGCCACAACTCCAGTTAGCTGAGCACAGCAGTAGTTATGAGGAGTAATGAGTTTTGCCAGACATTTTGAAATTCCTCTCCTGCTGTGTCCTGTCAGTTGAAAAAGAGGGAGACAGTGATGGCCAGCAATTTAAACATAATGGATTGACCATAACTGGCACCTAAAGAACAATAAAGCAAAGACCAAATGGAAGGATCTGACCAGCTAGCTTGTAAGTTCCCTGAATATGACAAGGATTGTAACATTTTATGTTTTGCTTAAAAAGAAAAATGCAGCTATAGATTCAGTAGCCAGAAAATATTTAATTATAAATAAGCATATTTTATTGGAAAAAACAAGATCATTTTATGACATAATAATAAATATTAAAAATGGCTAAACAATTTTTCTTTTTTTCCTGCCCAATTTAAAGTAGGGAGGTATTTCTTGATAATTTTGAGTAATAGATAAGAAAAAGGTGCAACCCAAGTATATTTTTCCACTTCTAGTAATGTACCTGTGAAAGACCAGAGATTACTTTCCTTCTACATTTCTTCTCAGAAAGATTGAAGTCTGGATTTTTTAAAAAATAAAGCAGATTTTCATAGCTGTTACCATGCTGCACAGAGTATTCATTATTTTCTGGTAAAAGATGGATTGGACATCAGGTTGTCTACTCCAAAAGAATATGCCTCTGCCAAGTTATTTAGATCAGATCTATATGAACAATTTGTCCTGCTAGAACTTTATTTCCAAAATAATACTTTAGTATTGATAAGAAAGATGAAAAAAAAATAAATCTCAAACTCACAAGAAATGGCTTTTTAGTTCTATTTAGCTGGAGCAAGTCAGTCTGGAGAGGGTTGTGAAGTTGTTCCCTCTTCTGGTATAAACTAGAAGACTCATCAAAGGATGGGGTTTTCATTTCTCCTACAAAGGAACCCAACATTAGTTTATGGGTCTGAGCTATGAATGATTGATATGAGCTATAATCACCTCACGATTCTTCTATAGACAGCAGAGAAAAAGGAAAGCACCTCTAGACAATTATTTATCTCTCTAACATGATGGATCAGATTAATTGCATCTATTTTTGTTTATATTTGCTATGAATGGAGTCTTGAATATTTAATTCTGAATTAAATATCCAATTTTTATACACTTAAAATTTGTACAAATCTTTTTTTGTCACCTATGTAGTTTATTTGGTTATTTTCCTATAAATATTCTATTTCACTACTTTTGAAATAAAAAAGACAAAGCTCTTTTCCCTAAAATCCAATTATTTATGATTCTATCAGTCCCTATTATCAAAGGGCAGGACTTTCAGGCTAAACATACAAAATTTGTATCATGTGATGTCAATTAAGTTATGCAGAGCAAATAAAGGTAATATTGATCATACCTGATAATGAATGTCTGTTGTACTTGTGAAACAAGAAATAACAACCATTTATTTTTTTTTGCAGACCATGGCAATGACTTATTGCATGGCATGTTTAGACAACTGTAAGTTCACAGCATTACAAACTGATCTGGGAGCCCCCAGCCCCTGAATCTGTAATTCAGCCACTCTGGAGTTCATGAGAACACTGCTTAATTCACAGATCATTAGCTTGATGGAATAGTTATCTTAAATGCCTAACTAATTTCCTTTTATTTTTAATATTAAAAAAATGATGGGGTAGATTTATTTCAAACTAAAAAAACAAGATTTGGCATGCTAAGCTCATGTGCTTCATGTGCTTTGCCTCCATCAAGCATCCTGGTAGTAGAAGAACTATGCAGAGAAGGCTCTGCACTATCTGGATAATGTATGAAGCTCCACCAAGTTTTCTCAAGGAAGGTAGCTCTGGACCACAGGGTCCAAATGCCTGTGTCCAAAAGAAGCACAGAGACACAGAGTCAATTTAATGACTAAAATCTTGTCCCATCCATGGGATGTAACTACATTCCCACTTTTGTCATGCAAAGGGAGAACGTGTTTGCCACACTGCGTGGCAGCCTGCCAGCCTGGTGTCACATCACATGCCCAGAAGAGCTCGAGCTGGGCACGCAGCTGTGCAGGTGCTGCTTACGTGTGCAGCAAGAGGGGAACTGCAGCTGTGTGCTGGCCACAGAAGCTCCCAGTGCTACTGCACCAAAGGAAATGCTGGCATCCCACTTCCCGAAATAATTCCCTGCCTGCTTAACACACTAAGCACCACAGAAGGACTGCAGCTTTTACAACTAGATAAGGAGAGCAGCTTACAACAAGAATGGCAATAGGCTTAGGTACCATAATCCACAGCCATGGCTGTAGCCTTGACAGAGTTTTGTGAACTGCATATAAACCTATCCTGGTCTCACAGGCTGTTCTTGCTGTTCAAAAGCATTTCGAAAAGTGCTTTTACATGTAGCTCTGTCACCCACTGTAACAGCTAAACTGTATCATGTTTTCTGCTACATGATTATTTTTCATCCAGGATTCCTGGTACAGTTCCTGTTCCTTGAATGGAAAACACAGTTTAAGCAGGGAACTTAAAAGTGAAAAACAGAAAAGGCTAACCCTCTTCAAATATAAGAAGGAATATTCCTGTTGAAATTTCTTCCAGCTCTTATATTTGGAAATATTTTTATAGGGAAAATAATGAATTTTTAAATAATAATACTGAAAAACAAAATAGGGGGAAACAGACATAAGAATCTTTCACAAAGATATTTCAAAACATTTTTTCATACAAGGGCAATTCTATTTCACAGTTTTATTTTATCACTCAGAGAATAGTATCTCTTATTAAACAAAGGATTTGGGGGGTATTTTTGGGGTATTTCCAGCAAACAGAATCCAGGGTGCTTCCAGCAGCTGTAAGTGACCTGTATATTTTGTTCTTAAGCACAACTGAGTCCTTGAAGAAAAATTTTTTTCTATTTGGAGCAATAAGAACAAAACACTGAGTGTTAGAAGAAGGCGTGACCTCAATGCTCCAGTTTTTGAAAGCAAATATTTAGGAGGTTAATCAAATTTGTAATTAGTTAAGAATTTTGCAGTTAAATGAATGTTATGTCCATTCCCACATAGATGTCAGTGGTACAATAAACTCATACTGTCTGTCTTAGCTGATGGGAACTGGTTTATTCTAGGCTAGGGACTCAGCTCCTGTTCTGACATGGATCTTAATCATGTTTTGAAAGCAGTAAAGCTTTGGAAAGCTACTGTTTTCCACAACTGCCAGTGTAGGGTTGATGTTTTATCCTTAAAACTGAATAGGAAAGCAGCTTGGTCTATGTTCTTAGGGTCTTCAGAGGGGCCTGACTTTTACTCTGGTCTTGCCTTTATTCTGGTATGTAACAGGATGCCACTCATTTGTCTGTGTTGCCATAGTCTGTCGAGATTCTAGCACCATCAGGGAAATTCTTCTAACTACAAATGCACAAATTAATTCCAAATTGCTATGCCTTGCGTGAGAGGCTACGTCTTAGAGCGTATTAACTGCATAGTCAGTCATCTCACTGCAGACACCTAATCTGACTCTTTATTCAGTTTTATACATGAGAATTCTTTGCTGTGGTACTGAAAATTTCCATGCAATAAAAAGCATTTATTAAAAATCTGTCTGAAATTCAATAGTAATAATTTTGTTGTCTGAATTAGGTTATCATCTTCCACTTTAAAGCAGAGATAAAGGCAGACTTTGGAAAGATGTACATCACTGTCACAAGATACAAGACAGTATCAAAGTTCAGAAAAAGGGAATGGTCCATGTCAAGCAGGAGACATAGGAGTCAATTTCTTCCTTTGTCACTAACTCTGTTTATGTCCTTAGACATAACAATCAGCTTTTGTTTTATTCTGTGTTGGTCTTCCTTCAAGGGTTGATAATATCTCCCTATCTCACAATATTTGGCAGGTAATCCACACAAAATTTTGAAACATTTAAATACATGGCTACCAGTACTAGTGTACAAAAGGTCATTCAATAGACACTCAGCACCAGACTGCTATTATGGGCTCCTCTTCAAAGCCTTCACTCATGGCTTTTCATTTCCATCAGCCCAATCCCTGCCCTGCACAGTTGCACAAAGTGATCTTGATCAAGATCAAGACCAGCTTCCACACTTCAGTTCATAAAACCAGCTAAACCATTTTTTTTCTCAAATTCCTCTTACATGTTTTCATTTCTTTCCTTTGCTGTTCCTCCTCCCACCTTTCTTTCCCATTTCTGATCCTGGATCACACTGAGTTACCTTTTGTAACAAAGGTTTCTCAGTTCTTTCCTAATTGGCAAAACCCTCCGGAGAGGATGACTTTTTAGCATTTCAGCATCTCATATTATTGCTGTGATCTTTTGCATAAGAGCTGCCAGACAAAAATGATTCAGGTTCAGTTTTCCAAATGAGATGACTAATGGGAGTAGACAATGGATCTGCAGATGGATCTGTTTGTCTCAATCTACTCCATGAATGTGCAGATATATCACCATTTAGATGACTGGCATTTTGAGGGGTTTGCAGGAATTATTTATAACATTTTTACACATTCAAACTAGAAAATAATCCTCCTATTTTCAAAACCATTATCTCTTAGAGATTACATAGCCTCAAAGTCATATTAAATCCTAGTGTTGGATATAAAGACTTTTTCTAATTAATTCAATTTGGTTATGCAGATTTGGTTCTGTCTACATAATTTTTTCATATAGCATTTTTAATATTACCTCTTTTACGAAGAGATTAGACTTCAGAAATTAAAATAAAAATCTATGTGAAAAATAGAATGACATTGGTCTGCCTTTAACCCTAGCATCTACTTCCTCTGTAAGATAATGGCTGCTGAGCAGACTAAAGTTCTTAAGTTGAAATGTGACTGCATAAATCATGCAAAACAATTCAAAGTTTCTAGGCATCAAGAGGCTTGCAGACTTGAGGTGTGATTGAAGAGTAATAATGTGCGTTTGTCAGTGAGTTAGCCTGGATCTGAAAAATAGACTAGCTGATTGAAGGACTTGACCTAATGATCTCATTCTTCAATCTCTACTCTGTCCTTCTTTCCAGTCCACTCTAGATTTTTCTTCCTCGTTTCTTAGTAGACGAAAATTTTCCCTCCATTCCACTTATGTAAATGAACTTCCCTGAGTCTGTTAGTTTTGGTGAGATGACTCTTTATGGTAACCTTACTATTTTCAGCTGATCTGACAGACATAGCAATAACAATAACTCTGGCACAGAAATCACAGGCTTTTTATCCCAGAAAATTCCACATTACTTAGATACAAGTCTGTTTAACTAGAACAATAGCACCTTAGGTAAATATAAGGCAACATTTTTAAAAAAGTGTTTGCAGAAATAGCAAGAAGCTTGAAAAAATATTCTTACTTAAATATGACTATTTATATTTACCTTGATTGTATCTATCCTGGTTTTGCACAGTTTTTTGGTAGCAGGTTGGGACACAGGTGGCCTCTGTGAGAGGCTGGTGGAAGTTTCCACCATGACCAGCAGAGCCAGTTCCTGGTGGCTGCAAAGATGGACATACTGCTGGCCAAATCTGGGCCAGTTAGAGAAGTTGGTAATGCCTCTGTGATTACATATTTAAGAAGAAATCAAAACAAGAAGCCTTTTATTAGATTTACTCCCTTGTTCAGTGGCAGTGCGGCATGAGCAAGAGGCTTTTTTTTTATTTTATAAAAAATAATTACTTTAATATTTTTATTTATTAATTATGCTATTATGTAAAATCTGTGCTAAAGGACTACCTGAGATTTATTTTAAATTACCTACACCAGATTGTACTCACCTTGCAACAGCCCAGGAAAAAAAGTCCAAGCTTGACACCTGAAATAAACCATTTTCTTAATTTCACACAAAATTCTGTATATTTCCAATGCAGGAAAATAATATTTTACATTCTAATAAGCACTGGAAATAAAAGTTCATTTAAGGAAGCAAAAATGCAATTTGCATTTCTTGTACCTTTCATAAGTTACCATATCCATAATTGTCATCTTTGTCATCAGAGCAGAAGGATATTAAAATTATAATAAAATTTATGTGAAGGGCAGTACAATAATTCACAAGTGATTTCAGATTTTGGTGTTCTTGAAGAAAAAATGCAGGTTTAATTTTGTATGGTTAACAGGGAAATTAATGAAGATGTAGGATCTAATTTAGATACAACTAAAAATGGCTTCTATTAGATGCTTTCCAAAAACACATTACTTCTGCTCTATCACAGAAAACAAAGAGGTCACTTTAAGATATCTTCCCATTCTCCTTATTATCGATCATTTACCACCTGTTTTGGTTGTTTAAAAATAAAAACAAAATCATTGAACAAGTCTTGCAAAAGATAATGCTGCTTGAAATTAAAGGAATAGTTTTCTTTATGTTATCATTTTCAGAATGCAATGAACAACTGATTTATTTTAATATGTATTCATAAAGTGGTGCTGCACATTTGTAAATGCTATTTCTCTGTCTTATGCCAATATTGTATCTGTGCTACTTCCCACACAAGAAGGCATTCATAAGGGAAAAAAAAAAGTTTTACTCTGCTTATTTTTATAGCTGATTTATTGTTTCTAGGGATTTAATCAAGGTTTCCCTTCAGAAGCCTAATTTTTGAAACCAATTTACATCTTACCAGCTATTCTAAAATGTAACTAACCATCAGAAGACCCATTTTTATGTTTAATTCTTTAGCTGAGAGGATGACTTTTAAAGGGAAATTCATCCAGTACAAAAAGGTTTGCAAAAGTTTTGCACTCATTTATGCACTTTATTCAGGCTATACGTGAAACTCTCAGTGCTGCTTGCTCAGGAGACTTTAATCCAATTAAAAAACCCTTGACAAAATAGGCTACTGCATTTCAGGCTCAGTTAGCCTCAGGAGAAAACATCAGGGATAGGGACATGAAAACATGGTCAATTAACATGACTTCAGATATGTTAGCCCAGCTCTGCAATGCCATTAACTAAAATCAAGTGAACTAATACAATTAAACAGAAGAGCCTCTTTATCCATCCAAATATACTCCAAAGACTAACAAAGATGACCCAATGCCTGCCAGATCTTTTCAAGGAGCACACAGTTAAAGTTCCATCTGGAGCACCATTGCAACCTTAGATACAGTCACGACTTCAAGTCAAACTAGAAATCAGTGGCAAATTTTGCACTTATCCTCCATTTCTCTTGCATAGACACCATTCAAATGCCTTTTAGGAGCAGTGAAGCATCATCCCTGTCCTTTATTTATTCTGTGATCCATCCACACTGCACACTCAACAGGCAAGCACTGGTACAGAACCTGCACAGCTTGGTTTGTGTTTCCTCTACCTGTTACAATGACTCCTTCCAGGAAGGGCTTTCCTGGGGTTTCTTTCCAACATTTACTTTGTCCATTGTCATGGTTTGATGGTATGACTATTCATCTTTCCTGATCAAATGTACATCTCCAGCTTTCTGATAAAGGGTGACGTTGACATGCAAACCAAAAACATTATCACTCACTTTGGAAGTTTCTTTGACCATGACTGGTCATTCTAAAATTTCATTGAGATGCAAAAGCAAAAGTGGAGTATTATTTTTAAATTTACTGACAGAACAAAGACACAAAACTAATTTAATATATCTTGAGTGTAAAAGTCTCATAAATTGTATAGCCCATAAGGAATAAATCCTAGCAAATTTTAAATACAAGAATAGTGACAAACCCAAGAACTACATTGAGCTGTGACTTGATAGTGGGATACTGAGAATGTTAAAAATAAAGTTGTCCAATTTAACAGATGACTAAAATAATGCAATGGAAAGAATGAAAAATGCAAATCCTTTCACAGCACTACATAAATTCCCTGATATTGGATGTTAACACTCAGAACCTTTACAAGGCTTCACTTAGTCAGAACTTTTATAGAAAAGAACTGTAGTTGCGGAGTGCATGTCAGGAAATTCCTTTCTCACATCTGCGGCCCAGAGCCTCTGGATCAACATGTATCACTTTTACCTGCACCACTTTGGTTACATACTGACTTGAAATGAAACTTCTAGTCTGGGACATAAAACAAGTCAAAACTTCCACATGATTTGTAACTTCCAAGCTCTGTGCATGTCAGTGTGGCAAGTCATGAAACTATTACACATTTTTATCCCTATCTTTCAATTTTTTCTCCTCCCTGCCTTGTTGTTTATTATATTCACTGTGACCCATTTTCAGTTTGATCCTGACTTCTTCAAGGGACAGATTTTTCTTCTCTGAGTATTTTTGATTTTTTATTTTTTTTAAATAAAGGATTTTTTTACAAATAATATTTGAAAGAACTATTAATTAGTTCGAATAATCAATTTTAGTTACTTTATTACTGAATCAGAAAAAATTATTTTTGCTGAGTAATCATTTAAATGAGCCATATTTGATGAGTAATCATTTAAATTAGAATCTAAAAATATTTGGAAAGTAATATGACCAGCTTAAGTATTCTGAAATTTGTCTCAAAATTCTACTGGAGAAGTATCATATGCAAACGGTGGTAAATGGTGTCTTTTGTATCTAAGGTTATTTTTCCATTGTGGAGACAGTAGAATTTTACAGACCTGTAATGTCTTTCAATGATTCAGGTATGGATTTCACCTCTTTCCTGTAAAGATCCTTTTGTTGTTTCTCAATGATAACCATTGCTATAATTTCATGGTTTTCATAACCATGAGAAACAATAAAATAATAGCACTCCATTCTCACACTTCTAAATTTCTCTCTCAAGTCTCCTTTCAATCCAAAATAAAATTAAGATTAATGTTTATTTTAGCAGTATTTGACCCTCCAGCACATTGCTTTGAATGGGAGTATGAACCACACAGCAATCAGAAAACACAGACTCAACAAGAACTGATTTTTCAGTGAAACAATATTAAAAAAAATATTGTCTGTGGGGGTTTGTACAAGACTGTCATGGCTACTCACAAACAATTTAGCTTACTGTCACAGAAGGAACTGGGTTTGCTCAGCCTGGAGGAGAGATAACTTAATGGGGAACATGAATGCCAGAACCTACAAGGAGGTACATCAAGAATGGTTCTTCACAGAGGTGCATGGTGGGAGGATGAAAGGGACATAAGTTGAAATAACAAAGGTTCAGTTTAAATGTAAGGAAAAGAAAATTTTGCCATGAAAGGAGCTTGAATGAATGAGTTTGCCCAGAGAGGCTAGGTAGTCTCTGTCCATGGAGATTTTGAAGACTGGATAAAGCCATGAGTATCTTGTGCTGAAATCATAGTTAACCATAAACAGAAGACTCCTTCCATTCTGAATTTTCCAATAATACTTTAATCCTATGTCTAACAGAAATGCAGAATATGATAATGAGTTATTTGTGTGGTTGCATTGAACTTAGAATTGTATGGAGATACACTCAACACAGCAGTCTTCTTTTTATCCATGGAGAACCATTACTGTTGGTATATAGGTAGAAGAATTCAGCTGATTTTGCACAATACTTAATACAGTAGGGGACCAGGCTGGGGGAGTTTAAGTGTTCAAGTAGCACAGATCACAAATAATGATATTAAGCATACAGTACCAAGTATTTAAGCATTATTACTTACTTGCAAGACAGGGCATTAATTCATTTTAAATATACTACTAATCAAAAGTATTCCACCGTGTATTTACACATATTTCTGCATGTTCTTATATACCTACACATACAACACACAGCATATTTTAAAAAATAAAATAATTGAAGTAACTCTATATATAAGCCACAGTTTAGCCACAGGAATATCAACATACACATGAAGCTAGAACTGCTTATAAATTTCAGCCTTGACTTCACTGGAGAGAATTAGCATAAACAGCATTCACAGAAAGTGTCAGCACTGTTTAAAGCTATTTCATAAACCTGGTTATCATTTCTTTTCAGGCTGCAGAAGAAAACCTCTTCACCATCTTCCTCATATGCACTTATCCAGCTTGCCCTGTTTTAGTGAACAAAAAGGAATCACCCCTTCTCTGTGAGTGTGTGTGAATAATTTCTCTAGGTATATATGGGTAGATAGAGAAATAATAACTGGAAAAGAGCAGGCTGAAGAGATTAAAAGGACATGTTGAGACATAGCATGTGACAGTCTCCAAGGAACTGGTATGCTCCAGGGACCAGATATCCTATTGAATCTGTAAGAAATGATGATCTGAGAAAGCCAAGAACTGGACAAACCTGTGCAAGGACAGTAGGGCACAGGGGGATCAACAACAGACGGTATCTTGGACCACTTCCAGAGAGGTGATGACTGAAAACACTGCAGGACTGTGCACGTACCTCACAAAAGAAGGGACCTTGAGGGGCTTTCCAAACACTTAACTGCAAACCATTGGTCCAGCAGATTGCAAACATTTAAAATAACTGGAATCTAGGATTCCAGCCTACTGCCTTGCAGAAACTGCAACAGGAAGCTAAAATTACTCAACTTATCTCAAATAAAGGCAGCAATGAGATTTAAGTATCTTGAATCCACTGTGATTCCCAAGATATTTTAAAAAAATGTTACTTATGTTCCAGATTTTTCTTCATAGGCTTATTAAGTCTAATGGCACATAAAAAAAGGAAAATATTCTTCAACATCTTGATATTTAATGCACAATTTTATCTTGCCTTGGATGTCCAATTTTACTTACTGTTCCCATAAACAGGAGCTGACCCCTCCTGTCAGTTAGAGACAGGTTATAGCTTTTAAGTGCCAAGATAGTCACCAATTGCTATTTTGCTTTACTCTCTGATTTTATATTATTTCCGTGATTTGCAATGTACTGCAATTTCATTTGCAGTCTATACTGTCTTTCTAGGGAGATCAATTAAAGATAACAAGACAAATTCTTGATTATATTCAGGGAGTCAATTTTAATATTACTTACAAGAGGGGATTGTAATCTTATCAAGAATGTAATCTCTCCAGTTTTGCTTTTGCTTACTGGGAGGTTTGAACATAGTAATTCGAACCAATATGATATGGAATAAATTTAACAAAGTCCAATTTAACAGTGTTCTATCACATAAGTTAAATAAATAACAGTGTAATGAAGCGAAATCAAAGCTAAAAAAAGCTGTCCAGAAATGCAGTGACATTTGCGATGGCATATTCAAGAGGCAGTGAATCTCAAAGCCAGTGCAGAGTGTGAGGGAAGTATCAAATTAATACCAATTTCAGAGAAAAATACAACGTCTTACGGTATTCAGAATGACTTTAGTTCATCTTTATATTTAAAAGATAGCATAGAATCCTTGAAAGAGAGTAGTGAGGCAGTTTGATTCCAGTAAGTTCTTCAGTGAATATGGAAATGTCAGGTACTCCCTTTTCACACAGGATTTTATGGATTGTTAATAACAGAACACTTTTTTATGAGGTGGGTATGAGATCTTGCCTTATTGAAAATCAGAACTGATATCAGAATGTATCATTTTAGATATCTAACTTGAGACTTTTGTAAACAAACTGTTGAGATACATAGATTATATTTATAGCAAGCTTTCATTTTGCATGCATACCTGGGGCACTGAAAGTCCAAAGTGTTTGCTGTTGAACAGATGTAGACTTTTTAGATCTGCTGAAATTAGTCAAATACTTTTGCAAACTAACATATTGGTGTGAATAATAATTTAACAACTTTCAAAATACTTTGCTAGTCATTTGCTCATAGGTCTAGGTAAAGAGGCCTGAGAGAGGATGCAGTAATTTCAAGTATTCTGGAGGTCCTATCCATACAAGACTGATCTCACTTAAGTTAATGGAACTACCTTGCATATAAAGGTGCACCAGACTGTAGTACTGTCTCTGGTTCAACACAGCTTTTGATTTCTGCTTGCTCTTCACTGTGCAAGACCTAGTTCAGCTCATTTGAAATTCAAAAATAAATTTATGCACAACTATATCTAATTATTTGTGTTAGGAAGATTAGGCAAGAAGTAAAAACATAGCATTTTGTGTTGCTTTCATTACATTTTTGTAAGAATGTGACTGGCCTAAAACCAAAGAAGGAGGAGCATTGCCTCATACAGCTCAAGAAAAGTGATCCTTCCCCTCTGTTTGGCACTGGTGAGGCCATACCTGGACTACTGAGTCCAGTTCTGTTTTTCCCAAACAAAAAGACATGCTGGAGACATCCACTGAAGGAGCACAGAGAAGATTCAGGGGCTGGATGAATGACACTTCACCCTTCACCCTTCACCCTTCACATGAATGACACTGTATTGAGCCTGACTAGGGGAGTAACCCCATCAAAGTGCATGAATATCTGAATGGAAGCAGTAGAGAAGATGAAGCCAGGCAATTTTCAGTGGTGATCTGTGACAGGTGTCAGTGGATACTGAAGGTTTCATCTGAACTGTGTGGGCAATGGAGCACTGGCACAGGTTGCACATTCTACATCCTTGGAGATATTTAAAAGCCATTCGGGCCTGGTCCCTCTGTCCTCCTGCTCTAGGTGACCCTCCTTCAACAGGGTTGGACAAGATGACTTGGAGAGGTCCCTTTCAACCTCAATGATTTGGTGAGACTGATTCTTTGGCTCTTGTATCTCACATTCCTTTGAGAAAGTATCAGAAATATTGTCTTTGGTTTGCTTCCACAGGAGTGGAACCTAGAGCTGTGTTGATGTGTCTGAATTGTTGTTCTATACCACACACTGCATCACTCAGGGCATGGCTCTGAGGGAATTAAAAAACAGCCTCAGGACAGAAGTGCACTGTTTTGTTCCATTTCTTCCTTGGGGAAGTTGCCAGGACCAGCAGTGAGGACTCTGCACCTCTCCTGCTGCTGCCCTTCCTGTCCCTCAGAGAACGCAGCTCCAGGCAGTGAGCACATCTGATCCATGGCATATCTCCAAAAAGCAACAAACTCAGCCAAGACTCAGCTCTGATGTGGCAATGAGATGAGCCTGAGCTGAGCCCCGGCCGAGTCCAGCAGAGCCAAGCAGACAGGTCCGAAGCAGCAGCACTACATGGAATTAAATCAGTGGAGTGGAGCAGTTTGGAGGTGGGCACTGCAGTGCTGTGTGGATGATCCAGCTTTTGAGGGGCTGTCCATCAACATTTTTCACTGTGTTGGGCATGGAGATGGGGAACACTGGCTGTGGAGAGCCCCTCCCAACTTGTCTTTGCTTGGCAGCCATGTGGAATTGAGTGGATGAACACCTTTTGTGTGTAAAGTACCTTTTCTTTTGTATACTTTTGTTATTAATATTGTTGCTGGTACTGTGTTCCCTTGCTATTTGTTTTAGGTAAATTGTTAGCTCAACCCATAGTTTCTGCCCTCTGTCCCTCTCTCTCACCAGAGGAGGAATGGGGGAAGGGGAGCAGCTTGTTTGGAGTTAAATTCCCAGCTGGTTTTTTCAACCACCACAAGTATGTAATGGCTTTCATGACCAGTTTTGGCAAATAGGGGTTTGTGAAACCAGGGGAATGTGGGGAATGAAAAAACAGGAGACACAAAGGACTGAGCTCCCAGCTCACCATCCTTCCATGGGCCTGCAAAGCCCAAATTCAGTTAGATCCCACCACACAGGTGCAACTTGACTTGTCAGGACTTCATGATGCTACAAGGTCTGCATTCACTGAGCACCACTTCTATGAGCTGGGCTAACCTGATGATCTACTATGCACTGCAGGCCACAGGGAGCCTCACATTTATCTGGAAAGGCATCTATCCACAGGGTCAGCTGGCGGCACATGCATCTGCATCAGCACAGTTTTTTATAAAAATCTTTGTGCCCCCCATTTTTAGAAGTATTTAGGGGTCTTTTAGCTGATCAAACTCCCAGTGTTGCTAACCAGATTTGAATGAGCTGGTTGTAGGCATCCAGGATCCGCCACAGCGGAGAGAAGAAAGTGGAAGGACTAAGGAGCTGGATTTGATAGCACCGAGACTGATAACTTGTCCCACTGTGCATCTCACATGAAATTAGTCTTTCAGTCTCTCTTCCCATTTATGGTACCTCTTTCAGACACAGCTGGTGTCACTTGACTGTTTATGCAGATGTTCCAGCTGTTAAGGACTTTAATCTGGCCCTTCTGCTACAAGGTTTACAGGATAGAAAGCGCTAGGCACTTTATGTGAATTGTATATCATTCACAAACTAGATGATCCCAGCTTCTGTAATAGTCCATCTTCAAGGCCCCAAGGCTGGAGCTAGAGCTCCAGGCAGCTAATCAGTAGGGAAAGTTGCAGCAGTGCTTTGGATGCTGTGAAGCTGCCAGTTGCAAGAGACTATACACGTAACTGAATTGGACACCTGGGAGGTTGGGCTGTAGTTATAGCTGTGAAAACAGCAGCCGTGCCAATACCATGAATCTAAGCACCAATCTGTTGTTTTGGGAGCCTGAATTATTTTGAAAGACCTAGCAAATGACTGCCAAGGAGACTTAGAGCTACAGCAATAACTTGTGATGGGATGTTTCACAGGTACTTTCTTAGGTCCTGAGATAGTCACATCAGTCCAGGTCCACTCCAATATGTGTATTTACTTTCTCAAAATGGCATGGTTGCTCATGGACTAAGAACCCTGCAGAGACTGGTACAGTTGGTGACTGGGAGAAAATTCAATTAGGAAAACACTACCTTTTCTGCTTACAGCGGTACAGGGTGGCTATCCCAAAATTTCAACCCCCTCTGCAACTTATGGAAACTGGACTTCAGGTTCCCAAGTCATTTTATACTGGCATTTCACATATTTCTCTGAATTTATAGAATAAAAATAATTAATATTCCACCAGTGAGGAATAGAAGGCAATGGTGAAGTTAAATATGGTACATTCACAGTTTATGTTCCCATGAAACATCTGTCTCATGAATATATCTCTCACTTTGCCAAGCAAAGACAGAAAAAAATCTTATTTAAAGCAGCACTGTTGAAAAGACAGTTTTTTCATAACACAGGGTGTTGACCATTGCCTTCTAATACCTGCTTGTGTTCCTCCTAGTTTTAGTAAAACTAATTTTATAGTTGTAGCAGTATTTAATGAAAAAACTGTACAAAAATTTTCTAACACACAAAAAGTGTTCTGCCTACCTACTAACCCATTCCATCTGATGTATTTTAAACTAGCTTTGAGATAACATTGAATATTCTAAATATATTTAGCAATGTTAAATACAAATTACAAGTCAGCAGGTCTAGTTACAAAGCAAAGGCTTACAGACACTTTTTTTCCTTCATAAAATGAGACTTGTAATTCAATTATGTACTCATAGGGGGAGAAAATGGTGCATGTTCCAGCCAGCAGCTCCCATTGTCCACATGTGCATTCTCAGATCAAACAGATCTAATAATTCCTTGTTAGAGTCATCATTTCCCATTAGATAAGCAACTGTGGCTGGTAAAAGGTAATGGTTACAGTGTGTTACACAATTAACATAGTGTGAAATGAACTGAAATATGTTTTCTAAAGAGGATTTTCAATGGAAATGGAGTATTTAGACTGTATATATCAAAAATACATACGCAAATGTGGATTGTACTGAATATTTTTACAAAATTGACAGTGTGCTCAGTCACAGTAGCTCTTATACTATAAATAAAATTAGTATGCTGTCAAAAGCATAGCAAACATTCTTTAGGGCCGTTAAAGAGAAAACTTGCACTAGAAGAAAATCACTTCAAGTTGTCTGGAAATACATAAATGATGGAAATATTTTCAGGCTTTGTAATCGTTTCTGCCACAAAATGAAGTAAAAATTCAGATAATCAGAAGGACTGCAATAGATAATAGACAGCAAGTTTAGCGTAGATAGAATGAATTCAGAAAAGAAAATTATTTGAGTCTGGTGATTAAAAAAAAAGAACAAAAAATGAAAAAAGAAACTAGCAAACTCATGAGTGAGCAGTTTACTGTGTTGTCTACATGATATGCTTCAAACTCCCCAAAATAACTCATGTAGTCAGTGAACCACAATATCCAGCAGTTCTGAGGTTCAGAAGTTGCCTATCAATCCATTCAGTTTTTGCCTGTCAATAAAGAGAGCAGGTTTTCTGGCAGATATCTGATCTGAATTTAAAAAAAAACTAAAAATCCATACATGGACTAAAAATCCTTTCATGTTGTAGAGCATTTTTACTACCTCTAGGCTAAATGCAATTCTGTGGAATTTAGCACAGTGAAACCGTTTTATATGTCACCTGGGTAGTGGCACACTGCTGGAATTTGGTAAATTCAGAAGATAATGTGAAATTTGTTCTTCAAGTGCATAAATCATTACCAAAAGTAGCTGAGACTCTAGAGCCATTTAGACAGGTCTCTATGTGACTGTGTCCCTGCTAACAATTCTTGCCTCTCAAATGGATTTATTGGTATAAGGCAGTCTGACCAGGCTATAGCACTGGGCAGGTTAATGTAGAGGTGGCAGCCTCTGACCATTTAGACAATTCCTGAGGTACTGTTTGGCTCAACAGAGCAAATATCGAACTCTCAGGTGGCTTTTAGGAATCTTTGGTGTTAAGAAGCCCTGTATTATAAAATCACAAAATGGCTTAGGCTAGAATAGAATCAGAATCATAGAATCACAGAATCATAGAATCACAGAATATGCTGAGATGGAAGAGATTTGTCAGGATCAAATCCTGGCTCTGTGCAGGACACTACAAGGATCATGTGCCTGAGAGCATTGTCCAAATCCTTCTTGAACTTAGACAGACTTGGTGCTGTGACCACTTGGCTGGGGACCCTGTTCAACCACCCTCTGGGTGAAAAACCTTTTCCTGATATTCAACCTAAACCTCCCCTGAGTCAGCTTGATTACGAGAACAGAAAATCTCAAGGCACACCCAGTAGTGTTGTTGTGGTGGAGATTCCTATCACAGAGTCATAGAACCATAGAATAGTTTGGGTTGGAAGTGACCCTAAAAAACATCTAGTTTCAGGATCCCTGAAATGAGGAGGCACACCTTTCACCAGGCAAGTTTGCTAGGAGCCCCATTAAACCTGCCCTAGAACACTTCCAAGGATGGGGCATGCACAGCTCTGACCAATCTGTTCCAGTGCCCTCATCACCATCACAGTGAAGAATTTCTTCCTAATATCTAATCTAAATATATTTTTTGACTAGAAGCCATTCTTTCTTGTCCTGTTGCTCCACACTCTTGTAAATAGTCTCTTTTCATCTTTCTTGTTGTCTCCCTTCAGATGTTGGAAGACCGCAGTTAGGTTCCCTTGAAGCCTTCTATTTCCAGGCTGAACAATCCCAATTCTCTCAGCCTTTCCTCTTAGAAGAGGTGTTCTACCACTCCAATCATACTGCTGTTCCTCCTCTGGACTCTCTCCAACAGGTCCCTGTCCTTCCTATGCAGGGGACCCCAGAGCTGGATGCAGCACTGCAGGTGGGGCCTCACCAGAGCAGAGCAGAGACGAGCAGAGACGAGCAGAGCAGAGCAGAGCAGAGCAGAGCAGAGCAGAGCAGAGCAGAGCAGAGCAAAGCAGAGTAAAGCAGAGCAAAGCAGAGCAGAGCAGAGCAAAGCAGAGCAAAGCAGAGCAAAGCAGAGCAGAGCAGAGCAAAGCAGAGGGGCAGAATCCCTCCCTTGCCCTGCTGACCACACTGCTTTGGATGCAGCCCAGCATATGGTTAGCCAGGTGCAAAGTTACGGCTAAGCATCTCAGAAAAGGATTTCAAAACACTGACACATACTACATTAGAGAAATCTGGCTGAATCTCAGACACAGGCAATATTCTGCAGGTCCCTAACTGGAAAAAGATGAAGTTCAGCTTCCAGTCAGGATGAGATCAGGCCATTAATAGTAATTAAGTTGTACAAAATAAAATTAAACCAAAACAAAATAAAATAATAAAAAAACAAACACAGAAAGCACCAAACACCTGATACACATATATGCATCTTCCTTTTGGGTCAGGAGTACCTCTCAGGTGAAGAGACACAGAGGCTAGACGTGGAAAAGAAAGACTTAACACCAAGAGTCTATCTATGCTATATAATAGAGCACAGTACAGTAATCCCACCTGCAACTACTGAAATAACATGGCAAGTTTTATTATCTATTTTTCCTGTGTTGCTCTCATGATAGATTTCTTTTTCATAGTTATTCTATTGCTCTTCTCCTGTGTGCTGCTTTACGGTATACCACTTTGCTTGTCTTTGAGGCTTTCATTTTACAAGCCTACCAGGTATCAGGGGTTTGATGAGACCAGTTCAGAGAATAATTAGGAGATGCACATTTTATGCTATCAATAGGATACAGTAGCCCTGAGATAGTTTTGAGCACGATGCAGTATCTCCTTTTCCTTGTCTTTATCCCTAACCTTCCTTTTTCTCTTCCATAATGAACACCTTCAAACTCCCATCTCTGTTTAACTGTTTTTTGGGACAGGGACTGTATTTCTGGCTGCACAGTGGGATCATATATCCCATTATGCAAATAGTAAGCAATTAATAGAAAGCAATAAATAAATAACCATATGACAAACAGAAAAAACACCAGTAGTTCCATTCCTCTGTTTGTAATCCTTTGAAGGGAGACAACTTTTTGTAGGATAGTTTCTTCTGCAGTATCAATATCACACTCTGTTTCATGGAAACGGGATGAAGAGGTATTTAGTTTCAAAGATGAGGAAGAAAAGCCACCCCTAAAACATACACTGACTAGATCTTGTCTCTCAAAAATAGGAAAATATTTATTAAGATATCTTGTCTTATTGAGAAGATTCAGTTTGGTTAGTCTATGAGACAATTACGACTTTATATATAGGAATAATGCCTTTGGTTGTAGTAGTATTCATTAAAATTGTGGCAGAAAATCCAGAGACTTCAAATTGAATCATATCACAAATTTTGGTGAGCTTAAAGTTGGATATCACATGAACACTCTGGTATGAATTTGAGGCTGTTCCAAAAGTGAGTATTTCACATGTCAGTGTTTTTATATAAGAAAAGAAGGCCAAAAATTTTGGACCAAAATTTGACCCAATATAAATACTCAGAAGACTTGATTCCTTCACGGTGTAAATTTGACCCTGTAACTATTCCCTCTGTGAAAGTGGTGTGATGTAACTTGCCTGAACAGTGAAATGCTGGAGCATGATAGCTCCTTCTACAGGAGGATTATTTTATCTGTGTTGAAAATACACACAGAAGAATATAACTGCTCTTAAATCAAACACACTGTAACCATTTGCAGATGATGTCCAGATAGGTTACTTCAGATGATTGGCAGACAGAGTTTACAGTCAAATCTCTTAGAAACCAGCAATTTATTTTCAGTCCACAGACCTTTGAAACTACTCTTCATGACTCAGATCGTCCGAACATGATTTTTTCAATACACTAAGGGCATTTTATAGTTCAAACTTACAAAGAAGAAATTGGCAATAATAATGCTCTTCAATATCTCTTTTCAGAAACTCAAAAAAAATGACCCATAATTGTAGATGAAAAAAATATTGTCATGTCTCAGCAGAATAGCTTTTTTTCAAGTGGAATATGTGCAATAAAAAGCCCTTACATAATTGTCTAGGGCAGTGGTGAAGGGGACAGAGGGAAGTGTGAGGTCCTTCACACAGGTCATGGAGAAATATTTTTAGGTAGGCAAAGGAGGCAGATTTATCTTCTTACTTTGAACAGCAGGAAGCAGTATTAGTGAGGAGAGACCATATGGATGCATGAGCTGATGCAGTTCCACGTGAAAAAGCTGCTCCACAGTTGTTGCCTCCTCACAGAAGTATAGTCTTTGGAAAGCAGAGGTTCTATACTGTCTCTTATTTAAGCTGGTGTCATACAAGACTAATAACACCAGAAATATAACGAAGTGAAGAGTAGGGAAAGATCCTCTTCTGACAGAATTTCTGCAAGAAATGGGTTAGTTTTTGCCTATAAGACTGTTAGGCAATTAAGAGTAACTGGTATTTTAGTTCCAATAGTGAAAAACACTGCAAATAAGTTCTGAGTATATTGATTAACCAGTGAACAAGTACATAGAGAGACACACTTTCCTCCACTAGAATGTAAATGGTCTTTCATTTGTTTTTTGATTAAGTTGTAGAGGTTAGATTCACAGAAGGACAACTGCTCCTTGAAGCCCATCAAGCTTGTCCTTATGATACCGGACCCAAAATTTCACGCTACTCCTTCCTAGATGACTGACTAAACAGTCCCCTTGAATAGCTAGATCACCTTCCCCAAAAAACACAGGCCAAAACTGCCCTTGTTAAGTTGCTGTCTATCAGGAGAGAAGGTAAAGATTACACTTCCTACAATTTCAAACAATAAAACTCCTGGAGGATATTTTGGTGCCTTGTGAGGCTGCCTGGAGCAGAGGCCAGACAGTGTTAAAGGAATAAAGTAGGTATTTATTAAAAAGGCCTTCAAAGGATACACCTTGGGCAGTATGAGAGCCTGGCCGAGGCTACACACAAGATGGACCCAAGCTGGAGTCACAAGTTTTCACACTCTTATATTTTGATCCATTTACATATTGGGGTTAATTGTCCAATTGCAGCTTCAGGTTATGAAGTTCCATCCTCCCAGATTGCTCTCCTCAGCTCTCTGTTGTTTATACTTTTGGGGCCCAAAGCTACAACGGTGTCCTTGGTTCTCAGGCTGGAAAGGGATTGTCTAAAAAAACTTTTGTCTCTCCTGTGAGGAGAACTTGCCAACAGTTTATATGAAGGTCAGTTATATACTAATGCAGTACAGAATCTGGAAAATATAAAAGCTAAAACTTAAGACATCAGTTTGAAAACTCCTGTTCTGCTTAAGTGCTGAACAATGAATACCTAACATATGCCTAAGCCCTATACTTTTCTCCTCTTGAAACCTTGGAGGTGTTCAGAATGGTAGTTTTTTTCAGAGCACATAGAACAGAAAATAAGAGAAATCATAGCCTTAAAGAATGCAGGTAGAGTAGAAAATTTGGCAGAATAGGGAACACTGAATTTTGAACGAGAATGCATGTCTGAATTTTGAACTAGAATTCATGTCTTCCACTTCCTAAGCAAGCAACGTAACCAGATGGTTCTCATAGAAGTGGTGAGGATGAAACCTGTATATTTTAAAAGGGAAACCTTTTTTCATTGCTTAGAAGGAAATACAGGGCTGAGGACTGATTCAATTTATACTGCAGGTATCATGAGATCTGATTCAAAGAAAAAGAAAACTCTGAGTATTTAGAGACAACAGCCCAGAAGAAGAAGAAGCAGAAAACTTTTTTTACCAGCAAACTGCAGAGATTAGACTGGTGTTAAATGAAATCACTTCCTCAGTTCCAGTCCTGGATCCACAAATTTATTCATGCACTTTTTTACAATCAGGTGTGAGATGATTTCACTTATCCTAAGAACTTACCTTCCTTCATCCTGAAAGTTGTGCATGTTTACCACCTTAGTGATATCCTCATATTTAAACCCATCACAGAGGTCTATTAGCATAGGAAAGTGTGTTAATACAGCCTCTTCCTCACACCCATTTTGATCAGAGCACTGGCAAAATCTCTGCCTGCAAGTAATCTAAGAGACCTTGACCTTTGTTTTCATGCTCTGTATGTTCTGATAACCCCATTAGAACCAGAGGTAAACAGAGAACTGATTGTTAACAGTAAAACAGTGTAAAGAGTAGACACAGGTGAGTTCTGTTTTACAAATATTTGTAATTATTTATGAAGAAGGGTCAAATTCATATTAAAACTAGATGACAAAAATTTAACTATGAGAAAACTGAAATAATATTTAGAGAGCTAAAGTAGAAGATACCATTAACATTTCATAGACATGTGATGTCCATCTCAATGTAGGAGCTTGTCTTAGAGTTATATAAAAGTAATTTTCCCAAACTGGAACCTCTGATCTAGGCAAAGTTTTTATTTGTAACATATACATACTAACAGACCAGAGGTAAAAGGTATTTCTAATATATTAAAAAATGTCAGCATAAATCCCAAAGAAACTATGAACAGCATTCTCCAAGGAATTATTTCTCTCATTAATATGAGAAGGTATTAGCTCCTTATTAATTATCACCAGTTCCAAGAGAAATACTTTTCTGCCTTGACTTTACATGCAATAATCTACTTAATGTTTATGACCTTTCTTCCTTCCAAAAGCAGATAAATTATAAAAGTAGCTTATTCCTCAACACATTAAAGGTATCTCTTCTGGTGAATAATTTTTTCAGTCTCCTGTTTAGTCCCCAGTTAATCATTGCTTTAAACCTGTGTGATTGTAGTCTAAAAACTGTAACTAAAAATGACATCTTGGTTACTCTCCAATGTTAAAACTTCACCTGTGACATTGTGCAATGATTTACAATATCCTTAAAGACTACAAAGACTACAAAGAGTTGATGCAACTTTGAAAGGAAAAAAGGGGGAGGAAAGAAGTGCTTTATTGAATACCAAAGTTATCTTGATAAATGGGGAGATTGGTCTGAAATTAATAAGAAATTCAATAGACACAAGTGCAGAGTACTACACTTGGGGCTTGTCTACACAAACAGATTAATACAGCAAACTAAAGCATGAGTTTACAGTACACTTGCTGCTGCATACTAACTTTTCATGCTGACACTTCACTAAGCAGTAAGTATAGCTCTCTGTGATGTCTTCTACTTCACATTTTGCACAGACACAACATTAGTGCAGGCTACAAGTATCCACAGGGGGATCTGGCATGGAGAAGCTAGTGTGCTGTAAATTTATACCCTATCTTACTGACATTTGGTAGTTTAAATTCTACCATAGGCAGAAAAAAATACTGAATGCACAAATAAAAAATGTGGAATTACAGGTTAGACGACATTATGGCATAAGCAGGTTGTAGTCAGCATAACCAGCATAGCTAATGATAAATGATGATAAATAACTATGATATTGTTATTACATAGAACACCATTCCAAGTACATAGAAAGAAACAGGAGAGAGTTATCCACATTCTGCTTTTCTCACTGTTGGCTAGACATAAGCCAGAATAGTCTGTTTTCTCTGGAGTTTCACTTGAAAGGGTAGGCAGGTTTTAGAGCAGTCAGAAGAATGCAGTCAACATGCTACAAGGTCCAAGACTGCTAAATCCAGAAAAACTATGACTGATAGCTGAGTATGGTAACAGTCTTCAAAGACATAAAAGAGTGCCATAAGAGAACTCCCTGTGCTTTTTTCCCCAGTCCAAGAAGACTTGGAAGGAAATAATTGTTTCATTTGCAATTGTGATATTCCATACCAGGATTTTGGAAGTGTTGATGTATACCATCCTGAGGGGTACAAGAGCAGGGCAACAGTAGAAACAAGAGTAAGTGGGTGATTACTCTCATTTCTAACATCATGACTTGTTCTAGGAGTGAGTGCAAGAACAGCAGTAAGAAAGAGAAAGACTTCAAGATTAACTTTCTTTTAAGAAAGGGTACGAGAACATACAGTTTGAGAACTACTGAGTTTGGAGACAATTTACATAGAAAAAAAACAAGTAATTAAGCACACTGGAGTGTCCTAAAAACTATTCATAGACAAACATCTTGTCATGTGGTCTAAACATTCTTGAACCTTTCTCTGGGCAAGAGCTCAGAAGCAAACAGCTTTGCAACTCCCTTCCATTTCTTTTCAAACCTATAGCAGCCATGCTAAAACGTAGACCTTCTAGTAGTGTATACTTTGCCCAAATATATCCTTTGCAATTAGTTATGGAGTGACAGCACCTGTTGAGTGAAATCTGACAACAAGTTAATGGGACTCTATCATCATATCTTCATATCTGACCATTTACCACCCATTTTTCAGTTTCTCATCTAACTTATCTTCCTCATCTTTGCTATACGTAAAAAAATACTTCTCATCACTGAAAAGAGAAACAAATATGTTAATTACAATATATGCAACTTAGACTTATATTTCTATGTGTTCTTTTATTCTTCATTTGCATTTCCCTACTTAACCATCCTTATATGTGCTTCTTAGTTATCCATATCCAGTTTTCATTATTGAATGTGTTCTATCCTGAATTTACAGCTTGCAAGTCATAACAGATTTAACCCATGTTATATTAGGACTCAGCTAACCTACAAAATAAACTTTTGAGTTGGCTGCATTTCACTTCCACAAAGATGGCACATGGAAATCATCTTAAACTGGGAAACCATAAATCAGTACCTCCTAGAAAAAGAATGAAGAATAAATTTAAAATATGCCAACTGGATAAGCTAAATGTTCTGGAAATGTACAAATTCAAAAGGTCAAAGGGGAGATGACAGTTACAGAAAGTTAGTTGTTTTCTCTTGGCAACTAGCGATCAGATGGTCTAAGTCATGTAAGAGTAGTAAAAGGAATCCAGTGTAAAGCCTTTTTAAAATAATGTTAATAATATCTGGGGGAGAATAAGACAAATGAAAGGAACAGAATAAGCTTACAGACTGGCAATTACAATTGTATAGTAGCCCTCTACCTAGAAAGAAATAGCAGGAAACTAAATGGAAATGGTGTGTATTTCCTAGGAATGATATGGATTTTTGTTACAGATTTGTTCTACCACCAAGCTAATCACTTTGCCTTTAGTGATATTTAGACACAGGCAACAACTAATAAAGAAAATGTAATTATGTATTCCATCCCTTCCTATGTGTAGACACATCAGTGAGCAGCACTCACACCTGATCTGAAGCAGACAAATGAACTTCAAATCACAGAAAGAAAAAACACACCAAACAGGGAAGAAGGCAGACCAGAAATCAATCAGAAAAGGACAATAAAATATTTCCTATCTTTATGATAGCATGACTTTATCACAGCAGTTAGCTGGAAGTCTAAGTAATGTGCTAATGAAGTTCATAAGCAATTCTTACATCTGTGAGGTTAGAAATGTATTAAAAATGGGTCTAAAGAGGTAGACTTGCATAAAGTAATGGCAAAGAAAAATAGCCGTGAATACATCTGAAGACTGCTACTTCAAAACTCAAATGAGAAGGAACATTGGAAAGCAGTATAATTAAGAGTTGTTTCGAAGAGAAATAATACAGTGGAGAGCTCATTAGCAGTAAATTTTTTGCAGTTTGGGACCTGAGAGAAACCACTGTAACTATGAATATGAAGGAATTCATTAGAGAAAGGTGATGAGACCCTTTATCATTGGAATTCCATGTAAAATATTGCATTCATTTTGTAGTCTTTGACTGCATTAGAGACTGATGAAATGGGAGTTCTTCTGAAAAGACCAACACAGTTCTTTTGGAGTGGGTAATTAAAAGCAACTTTAGGTAATGCTTGTGCAATTAGAAAAAGGAAGTAAATTGGGAAAATTTGTGTGACTCCCATGAATAAATGAAAGATATGCTTTTACCTCAGTGGGAGGAAAAGCCTTCTTTTGGGAGAGTAAATTCAGTAACAGCATAGTCTGCAGGGTAAAACATAGAAACTTGTTCAACCTTTGTACAATAGTACAAGAAGTTTTAGAAAACAAAACCTCACTGAAAAATAGATTACTTGCTAAAACATTTCTCAGAGTAATAGCTTTGTTTAAAGAAATTGTAAGTCTCTGATATGAAGAGGAGATATTATAATTCCATAAAATGGGATGGTACTGGAAAGTATTGGTGAGCTCTTGAGAAAAATACAATTTTTCCAGAGAAAAAAACAGTTCAAAGTTTGTGAGTATTACCCTTATTTTCTGAAGGGCTACAGCTAACTTACTGAAGTTCATCACCTAAAGGTTTCAGAAATTTTTTCTCAAGTCATGGAAGATTCATTTGGGAATTCATTTGATACACAAGCTTTTTTGTTAGTGTCTGTCCACCTTATTTACAGGACATTACCTGCAGGTCATTAGCAAAACAAAGACTGGGGCACCTAATGCCATATACCTATATATCAGTTTGTTTCATGGAGTTTATGAGTGAACTCCACACTTAGAGTGTTAAAGTGAATCATGGCTAAATAAATGCATTTCTTATGCCTCCAGATTTACAAATATGCTAACACAAAATGAGAAAAAGACAAACACAATAAAATTAACATACAATGAACTCAAGATCCCCACGGTCCCTGACATCCAAGTTCTATTATTTCTGGTTTATTCACTGTCAGCAATCACAGTTCTGGATTCCACATGTAGCCAGTTGAAAAGAGTTCAGAGTATTTGTCTCTGGAAGGAGCATGTTCATAAATATGTCATAATAAATGTAACAATTATAGCTATTGGATACTGGAAGAATTAATATTACTTTTTTTATTTACAGTCCATAAGTGATCTCATTTTTCCTTAGGTTACCTGTTTCTAAGTTGGTTTTTTCATCTTGCTCTAGATTTTCTGTGACCTAGATGAGGAACTAAAGGTCACATGTTATTTATGCCTTTGCCAAGTCTGGTTTCATTTATTTGCTGAAATGAACAGATCTGCAAGTACATTGGGCTTTCCCATAAACTCAGTGGCCCTTTCATGAAATTGTGACTTACTTTTTGAAATGGTTAAATGCCACATCTTCACTGATGTGTATGAATGGCTTTGAACTTACCAATTTTCTTTTGGTGCCTCTAATTTCTTATTAACAACAGGCAGAAGTCCATTTTACACACCACTTAAGCCTTCCCTCATATCAATAACCTTACTTGATACATAACTGAGGTACAGATTGAACTAGGAATAAATCCCAAACTTGTTCCGTCTTTTCAAATTCCTCCTTAGACAATGAGACCATAACTCTCTTAGAATTAAAGCTCAAGTGAGTCATTGGTTTACTCATGATCTAAAAAACCTACAAAAAACTACGTTTCTTTCTTTATCCCAAAGGCAAATTAAGATAAAGAATTCAAAATTATGTATATCATACACTGGACACCAGTCCAACCTCAAGCAGAGATTCACTAGCTGTGTCCCTCAAACAGAATTCAAAAATTGTATAGATATTTTCCAATGAGAAAATACTCCTGTACAAAACAAAGTAATCTGCTTGCTAGTTTGAGTACATTAACTAATTGTATCTATTGTATCTTTTTAAATAACAGTTTATTTTTAATGAGTGTTCCTCTCACAAGCAGCAAGAAGTGTTAACCATATCCATAGAGATATATATTGACAAATTGATCCAGAAAATTATTTAATCTTCCAATTTTATCATAATTTTAGTAAGATACTGACCATTAAAAAAATTATTTTTTTATTATAAAATATTCTTCCACTGTCAAAATAGTTTTGAAAATAGTATTTGTATTCATAAATTAAAGAGGAAACTTTAACTAATCAGAAGGGCCAAGAGTGCTTGTATTTAATTGATGTATGTATGAGATTTTAAAAATATTTCTTTCTTGGGAACTGTATATATCTAACAAAAATCATAAACAGTATGCTTCAGATTTATAAGTACATGGTTCACAAGAACTCTGCAGTACTCTGTCTTGAAAATTAGGAGATCTTGGCATCAAAACCATTCCAAAATAGGTATATACAACATATATTATGCAGTTCCTAGCACAGCAGATCCTTGATGCAGCCATTTGAAGTCTCTGGCAGTCCTCAGACATGCAGTTAAGTACAAATCACTAGAGAATCACTTCTTCCTGTACTAGATGCAGTCAAATACAATTTTACTACCTCTGGCACAGAAGGACATAGAAGGACCCACAAGATGCCAAGACTGAGGTTCATTGTGTTTTGTTGAAGAATAATTCTTTAGATCAGTTGTCTACACTTTAGGCTAGTTTTACTGTAAGCTTAGCAGATATTTTTTAATCCCTTTTCCTCCACAATTCTCTAACACATAATTTTCAGAGTAGTTTATGATATTCTATTAGAATTGCAGTTTACAACACGGTGTTCAGAACTCATGAGGACGTCGTGATTCAATCATGCCCTCTGACCAAATGACTTGAATAGTATTATTTAAATTTCTGTGCTAATGTGTATCAGAACACTACAAGACTTTCATTCCGCTCTCCTTTAAATGGAGGTTGAATATTTCTGATTTTACTGTAAGTTACTACAGTAATTTTCAACAGTTTCTGACATCATTACTTTAAGGGCAAACATTGAAAACCAATGTTTGTGTAAAGATGATCTTATTAGTTTGCTTACTATCTGTGTAAGAGGAAAAAGGGAGAAAGGGATAAAATTTTACAGCTGATTTCGTAAGGAGAGAAGATACTATATTTTCTGTCCCATGCTGAAATATTTTGAAAAAATTAACCTGTGAAAGCCTTACAGGTTTCCACCACTGTTTAGAACTTTGATCAGTGATTTTTGCAGGTTTTTCTGCAAACCACCCATTTCTTATATCTTGGATTCCTTTTTTCAAAACCACAGGAACTGACACAGAAATAATATCACTGATCCATGCAAGGCAATTTTAATATACTGATACTTGCTCAAGTGCATGATCCATGTATTTTTCCACCAGAAATAATTGTTTCCATTAAAATATCTCTATCTGTGTTTTCTCTATGAAGTGAAATAAGAGCCAAAGCATAATTTAAAAGTTTAAAAAAAAAAAAAAAGTGAATAGAAACAGTCTCTTCACTTTTTAAAAATAAGTAACTTAATCTTCTTTAATCCTAAAAATATACCTTTAGAGATATACATCTTTATTACTTCTAGAATTAATGAGTTATAGTGTGACAACATTTGCCTGGCCTAGCACTCCATTAAGGCATTGTTCATGTGCAAGACCCAGACACTCATACATACATTGTTTAACTGACTTAACACATTCATGTTCATTAAAATCCTTTTTCAAATGACAAAACCAAAAACATTCTTCAACAAAATTAGTAAACACAAAATATTTCCCAAATAGATTGAATGAAATGCAATGAACTAGCACCTAAGTAATACATTATCTATTCTGATATTAGATCACTGTTTCACAACTCAATCACCAAAAGAACTCTTTCAAGTTCAAACTCAACAATGAAGAAGAATAGCTTATGAAGAATAGAAAATCCTTCAAAGGCTTTAGACTAATTATTAGTATGAATGACTGTGACCAGAGGCAGATAAAATACCAACAACCACAATTAGTAGGGTCAAAACCATTGCATGATGAATAATTCCTCGTTGTATGGATGTTACCTGAAAAGTGGACAAATATTTATATATGAACAGAATGTATATATTTCACACATTTTTATGGGAAGTTTTAAAAAATATAGAAAATAATGAAACTGTACCAGCAATAGTATTTCACATCCATTTTCCAGGAATATAAACAAACCATATAATGCTCAGTTGTTGTACAGGTTGCTAAGATTGTTAATTGAATTTAACACTGGAGTTCTACATACTATTAAATGGAAATTTATACTGAAATCAATAGAAAAATTCCCATTGATTTAATAGATCCAAGATCTAACTATTGGCAGCAACACAAATTATTTTATGGTTTATATTCACAACAATTAATTTTCATAGAGCACAAGGGGTAAACACTACCAGTTTAATCATAATCCCTGTCAAAGGAAAAAAAAGTTTTGTGTGTCAGCATATTCCTGAATGAGATCAGAATATGAACTACAGGGCTTGGAAAATGTCTTTCTCCAAATCTGCACATGGTCTGGGGTCACAATTTTATCCTGGGAGATGTCATACATAATGAAGAAATTCCCACAGGCATATCTATTCAAAGAAGCCAAAGTAATAATAATATGACAGTCTCCTCTCCTACTGGTACACCAGTGGGAAAACATTTACTTTCAATAATGTTATCCATTTACTTTGCTCCATTCTCATTTAACTGCACATTTCAGCAAGAGAAGTCCTCAACCAGTAGTTGTTTTGAGCTTTACAGTTCTTGAAACACAAGTGGAGAGTTTATTGGGATTTTGGAGAGGCAGTTCATAATGCTGCACCTAGTTGGAAGCTGACCCATATTTGCACTTGCAGCTGTGATCCAAGAAGGGGAAAGAAAACATTTCCAGGAATGATAATTCTGAAAGATATGATATGAAATACTGAATTCATCTTTGGGCAGCCTTTTTTTAGGCATGGACTTCTTACAGTTGCTGGTTTTCTGGATGTTAGGGGTAAAGTATGCCACTATCCACAAAATATGTATATATATATATATATATATATATATAAAAGCTATGAGCTTTTTCTTACAGGAAGAAAATTCCCTAGTACCATAAAAAGGGATCTCTTCTTTCCATAGAGATCAGTACCTCACAGGAGGCTAGAATTAAGGCAATGACAGGCCTTTATACACAGAGTGGCTCTATGTTTTCCCACTTCTTAATTATAATGACTTATTTTAAACAAAGCCCTGCACCTGTAATTTCTTATCGGAGTGCGGGCTTCTGCTTGAACTAGCAAGACCTTCAGTAATAAGATCTCCTTGCTAGGAAAAGGGCCCAAGAAAGTTTTGTGTATTCAACATATATCTGTATTTGAGCACTCACACACACATGTACTTATACACACACAAATATGCACACACACAAATTCATAAATAGATGTCTATATATGTACATATGCAAAGAGACAATACTGAAAATCATGTTAGACTTGGAGTATTACCCGCTTGTCAGAACTATTTAAACTACTATCTACACAGTACATATTGAAACTCAACTTTAAGATTTTTTTATTTTTATGTACAGTCCATTTTTTTCCTCTGGAAATAAAATATCTAAATACAGACAGACTGTAATGTTGTATATGTATAGCTTTCAACAATACTTTAGCTGAGTAAATGCTTTGTACATAGTTCTGTCTTTTAATGGAGTTTACAGCTACATTGATAAAATGGATTCCTCATTTCCTTGATTGTTTTAACCAATAACAAGCAGAGAGACAATTACAAGTTAATATTAATAAGCAGCTCAAATAACACTGGTTAAATTATGTACAATACAAACCATTCATACAAATGAAGACTAGGATATTGAATTTGTTACAATATTTTGTAATAAAGATAAGACAGCCACTTATAACTTACATGTTCTCCGTCAGGCATTTTCCTTCTTAGAGATCAATTCCAGTTTCTAAGTAGTTTAGCTGGCCTAAACTCAAACAAGTTTTAAGAATCAGAGCTTAAAGAGTCAGAGAAACATTAAACCAGAATGTCTGCTCACATGTAAATTCCAAATGTTTGCCCATCTTTACTAGAAACAGGCTTGCTCCATGGAAAAAGAGCCACCAACACCACCTTGAATGTGCCTACTGTGTGCTGGGAAAAGTCATGACACTTTGCTGTGTTCATATAATACGGAATACTGAACTCTAAACACACTTTTTTTTCCCACTTTAACAAGTATTTATTCCTACAGTATTATTTACCAGTACAGCTACTCCAAGCAGTAGAATGCATGAGTGGGGATTATTGATTGGCATGTACTCAAAGGACTTTCACGGAGATTTCCATAACAGTCTGCGTTAGAAACCTTGTACTGTCTAGTTAATCCATTTTGCTTGATGATAGGTTATGCTGAATCCTTAGATATCAGACAATGAAAGATTTCTTAACAGGAATCTCAATAATGTGCGCTGAAAGGTATGTGTGTGTGTGTCTCTGTGTATGTATATGGGTTTATTTCAAATCCATAGTGATTCACACCTAGATTGATACATGGAGCTGACTGGACAAAAATAACATTAGATTGTTTTCCACTACATATTTGCAGCCATTTGACATCATCAGCAGCAGGTAGACACATTCCAGGCAATAAATGTGGCCTTCCTCCTTGAGGTTACAGCCCTGTCATTCGAACTCTTTTATTCCCCAGGCTTCAGTCTCAGACACAAGTTGGTCCTCACCCTGAAGGGAAGTAGGGCGTGTCACTGTGGTAGTTGTAATCAGGACACACCTTCTGTACTAGTTTATAATCTGTACTATAAAATGAAATGTAAATACAGATTACTTTAAAGGGCTTGGAGCAGAGCCATGACACGTGGCTCTGGGTCTGCTCCTGATAACAGGTTTTTGAAGGGTCATAGTTGCAGAGTGTATTCTTGGTAGCCTTGTCAACCTTTTCATACTCGATTCGACAGTTAAAGGACTTGGAATCTTTGGCATCAATCACTGTCTGTTGTGCCAAGTCAAATTCCACTATTTTTGTAGGGGGCACTAGGCTCACAGATACATTCCCTTGACCAGTGGAGTTATGCCTGAAGTAAACACTAAACGTCCCATTGCCATGGTCAACGATTTTCCCTGTTATTAACAGATTTAGCTTCACAGTCTTGATGTTGGAATGAAAATCTCCCCAGCCAAACATTTTCTTAAATTTCCCAGTCTTGACGATGGGCCGTCTCTTTGCTCTGGGCCGAGGCTCTTGCAGATCTGTGGAGTTCCTCAGCCAGTCCCAGAGATCTTGCTCAGAATAAGTTTCTGGGGCATCATATCGCAGGTCCAAATCTGTATCATTTTCCTTTCCACGAAAAGTCTGTGACAGCAGTCGGCTGATGGACAAGTCTTTGCTACTTTCCGTCCATATGTGCTTTAGTGTGGATTTGGAGCTTCCTGATTTTAGAAGTTCTGTTTTTCCTCCATTTGTTAAATTTGCACAGGTAACCTGAAAAAGAAAGGGAAGAAAAAAGAAAAAATATATTGAGATACGTGATACAAACCCCATTATTTCTACCTGAGACCAAAACAACCAGATTTCCTAATCATAGAGAAATTTTTTTGAGAAATTAAATTGGAACTCTATACTCAGTAAATCAAAAGAGAAATGTCCATTTTCTTCCACTTTCCAAGTAGCTATTATTCAGTTCTCCTTTGCCAGTTTTTTTTAATTGGCCTTCAGATTAAATCACAGACATTCACATTATTCTTCTGTTATGATGTTTGCCAGTGATGAGTGTGTGATGAATTACTACAAAAACTGAGCTACACAGTTGTCATTCTTCAGGTTGTATGTGGCATCTCAGAGTGAAGTGTTCTTGCTTGAATGTTCACTCTGCAAAGCTGCTGTGTCTTCCTCCATCAGAGACCCATACATTTCTTTTTGCTGCCCCTGGCATCCACTGTCAGGGTGCTGCCTTGGTGGTGCCAGCCTGACCATGCTTGGAGTCCATGTCATTATGAATCTAATAATAATAATACAATTTCCCTACTCCTTTTATGAATACTCATTGGTCTATGTTCTTTACTTGGACCTTCAGTCACAAGTACAGTATAAATAACAGAATAATGAAAATTTTAATGAGTTTTGAGTCGACAGCTGTACATTCGGTGTACTCCACATCAGCTAATGCAGGAGGAGTCACAGCCTTTTCTAATAATCCCTTACAGACCAACTACTGATTTGCCTTGTCTGTATCTAGTATGACAAGCATTTCTCCTTCCTCTCTTCACTTCTTTTTCCACCATTTTCTCCCCAAATTAAATAGTGATCTGTGTGAGACACAAAACATTTTGTATATTTACAATAAATAAAAATATAGAGGCACCAATTTAAAAGCAGCAATAAAAAATTTCCTGCAAAATCACATTTAAAAGAACAGAAAATCTTGCACCAAGTTCCTACGAAACCATATATTTCAGACACAGCTTTTCACAAAATTTACTGTCAGAGCAATTTGTCTTATTTATATTTTTTCTCTTTGCTTTAATTGAGTGGAAAACAGAGAACAGATGCAGGCTCACAGCTGTCTAACATGCAGCTCTGGCGGAGAGCTCTGACAGAGAGTACCTGGGAGGGCAGGAATTCATGCAGGGTGGATGGAAAGGGACTGACAACACATGTAGTCCCATTCCCCCTAAAATGTGCACCAAACACACTGCCCAATTTTTTAACATTTTCACTACTCTGAAGAGGCCATGACATTTCTTATTTCCCTTTTCACAGCTACATATGAGATTCCAAATATGCCTGTTTTATTCCCCTGCGTTCTGGCACTGATTTATGTGCTTCTATCATACTTGCAGTTATATCTTTCTCCTCACTTAAAAATGAATTAAGTGCATTCCATACCCAGGAAACCCATTGGAAACCAGATAGTATTTAAATCATGTCCCCTCCCTACTGGTACAACTGGAGGTATATGTCACGGAGGATATCTATCACAGCATGGCCTTTTCATTTCTTAACAATCACGAAATTGAAACACACTTTCATTAACTTCAGTAGTTTCTCAAGGTCATTTGAAGGCACATACATAAAATCAGTCTTAATACACTGATCAGACAGGAGATATGCCCCCAGCCTTTTACAGCAAATAAATAGGTAAATAAATCTGTTGCATCCTCCACTATACCTCCCCAATCCATTTCATGTGGGGCCAGTAAGGATAATAGATAAAATATGGATTTAATTCAGGATTTTGCCAGAGACAACTTCCCCCTCTTTTGAATGGACAGAAGGATTAAAACACAGACTATCATTTTGATAGCCAGTTCATAGCTGCATCTTAGCAATAACACAGTAGGCCAGGAGAGAAGCTGTAATAAAATGCACTGATGGTGCACTGGTTAATGAAGCAGCAATGAAGATGTCACAGGGAGAGAGAAAGAGATTCAGAATATATTTTTTTTTCTATGGCAGATGGGGAAGGAGGGCAAATAAGAAAAGAAATGTGGTTAAAAGGAAAAATGTGCCTGTCTAGAATGAATCTGTCAACCTACAATGAATCTAAGCAGTTAGCTATCAGAGCTAGCAATCAGCAATCTGTAGGTAGGATACAGACTGCTTACCACTCTAATTTTCTTTGCTTACTGTCTGTTTTTCCTTTGTTTTGTTTTCTGCATCTAATGATTTACATTTCAATGGATTAGACTACCAGTTCCATGTAACAATATATAAGAGAATAAAAACCTTTAAAATAGGTCGCTCTTTTTTTTCAGATATGTGAAACGGAAGATTCAGGAAAGGGAGGAGTTATTTTCTGAAGTGACTGATGACTGATCTAATACATGGTTTTTTGAAAGACAGCATATTTCATGGAAATGGATGATTTAGGCTACATGCATTCTATACTGCTTCATGCCCAATCTAACAGATACAACTGATTGTTACTGTCATTGATTTTGTAATACCTGAAAGATTTCTGGCTGTGCAGTTAGCCCTGAGACCTCTGTCTGTGATTTTCAGTGTGGGTAACTGGCTGCATTCATGAGTAAAGGCCTGAACCTGCCCTTCCTAGTCAAGAGTCTGTGTGAGTGCTTAAAAAACAGCCCACAAGCACTAATAAAAAAGCTCTAGAATTCATTGTGCTTCACTAACACTTTCCATCCAACTGTTTTTTCATATAGTGCTAGTATACTAAAGGCTATAGAAAGTATCCTCAGAGACTCACACACCCAACAATACAAAGCATTGCTGTGTAATAGAATTTCTGCAAATGCAGCAGTTCTTTCACATGAACTGATTCAGTTTTCTTCACTCTCTGTTCTTCCCAAACACAAGGTTGCAATAATACAAGAAAAAGCATGCAAAAGCATGAGGTTTTGCACTTACTGTGAAATCGAACCATAGACCTATTTTAGGGGTGCATGGAAAACAAGACAATTTAAAGTGGAAAATAAAACATGGAGCAGCCTAAATTCTTTTGGTGGTTTTTTTGTCCTCTTCCTGGGGGATATCTGCATATAATTCAGAAACTTGTATATTCTTCTGTATTAGTTAGTTCACTATAACAAATTTTTCCTTCTTTTCCATAGCCAAGTGTCACTCCTAGATGAAACATTAAAAAGTTTGGCCCAATTTTAATGGCTCTGTCTAGGATGGAGTCCATTTTCTTCATAGTAAGTCATATGGTGTTGTGGTTTAGACTTTTGACCCAAATGCTGGTAACACACTAATGTTCTAGCTCTGGCTGAAAAACGTACAGTGCCAAGGGCTTCTCCATTTCTCTCTCAGCCCCTCAAGTGAATAGACTGGGGAGGTCCACAATGGATTGGGAGCAGGCACAACTGAGCAGAGAACTTGAATTTACCAGAGATATTCCATAATATGTAGCATTGCTTAGCAATTAAAAGGAAGAGTGGGGGGTTTAGAGGGGGAAATTATATTTTGTTCAGGAAATGGCTGGTCATCATTCTACCCACTGGAGTTGTTTGGGTGTTGAGAGTTGCCTTTGCATTACTTGTTCTGGTTTGGTTTTTTTCTTTTCTCTCTTCTACTATTTATCCTTCAGTTATTAAACTTTCCCTTATCTTGACTCTTGAGTTTTCTTGCTTTTATTCTTCTGTTCCTCTTCTCCATTCCACTGGGGAAAAGGGGAACTGTGCTTAGCTGCTTACCAGTGTTAACCCAAAATGCCACTGCAGCGCAATAAATCAGTGTTGCAAAAGGGCTGAGTAGGGGGATTTCCTTCATGACTGCATAGCCAGAAATGGTTCTGAATGATGGTGGCAGAAATGTTTGT
Organism: Parus major; assembly: GCF_001522545.3. Lineage (NCBI taxonomy): Eukaryota > Metazoa > Chordata > Aves > Passeriformes > Paridae > Parus > Parus major. The sequence continues at coordinate 25,628,117 of NC_031769.1, read as the reverse complement.
ATAGAAAAACAGAAAGGAGCAAAAAAAAATTAAAGTGTTTACCTAGTGCTACAACTGTCATTGGAAAAAGCACTTAATAAGCATGGCAGACTGATATTTGGTTCTGGTCTTGTACTTTTGCTGGAAAGCATGATTTCCACTACTTAGTAAAGTCTACTGATATCAAAAAGGCACCAGGAGCTTTTACTACTGCCTGGCAACTCTTTTCCAACAAACACTGACAAATTGTTCTTCCATTTCTTCTACTTCTTCTTTGAAGAAGGAGAGACTGTGGGTGGTTTCATTAGGCAAAATATCTGAAAGGATCATTAAAAAGACACGGGAACTGATGTGTAATTTTTCTAATCTATTAAAATAGAGTACTCCATTCATTTTATAGCCTATATTTTGAGGATGATGATTTTTTTTTTTTAATTTTTAACTTTAGTAAGCATTTTTTAATTAATATATGTAGTTCTTTTAGGACTTCTTAAAGGATAGGCAGTTTATTTGCCTCAGAAATTTTGGAGTTGTCTTTCAAGACACTGAAATTTCAATTCACTCAGCCATGAATGCTTTGCCCAGTCAAACCTTAACATTTGGGAAAGAGAAAATGAAGTTGAAAGGAATTTCAAGAAACCATGAAAGCCTCAAGTGCGATTTAGGTGCTCTTCTCAGTGTAAAACCAACCATAGGTATATTAACATTAATTAAAGAATTTTTAGACTTTTTAAAAATAATAATTCAAAAAGGTATAGACCGTACCTTGATTTCTCATTCTTTTCCTTTTATTCTAGATCTACTACACTTCCTTAACTATAATTACAGCACTGGTTTAGAAATTATGCATTTATTCCTCTGAATATTTGACTACTTGAGAGTAAATGAAAATGCAAACAATCTAATACTCAAGGGGGAAAATCTCTCTCTTCAGGTAAATAACTAATCAAAAACCAAGAGTGTTTTTATTGGCATAGCACTGTAAGAATTTGGCAGCACTGTGTTTACAAATGCAGAATTTTCTTTCCTCAGTAAGATATCTCAGGTACAACATATGCTGGAGAGTATAGATGGACATTACAATAAACTGGACCATTATCAAGGCAGGTCAGTGCACAGAAAGTTGTCACTGAATCGTGTCCTTATATTCTTATATCCTTTTTATGCAATGGTTGGAGGGAAAATAGAACCGAGTTCACTCTTCCATTTAGATCCACTTTTCTTCCTGCAACTGTCTGCACATTGTACAGAGTTACCAGTGGCATGAAAATATTTTATTCAGTGAATAAATTCCAGAAAAGTCAAAGTCAATATTCTACAGGTACTTGATAATACTCAAAGAAACTGAGAGCACAAATTAATGGAGATATGATTATAATGGGAGAGAGTAAAACACACTGAAGGACTTGTACCTGTTGAAATGGACACTTTGGAAAGGAGGATAAACACAGAAAAACATGTACATGGACATTTCACAGAAACAGCTGCTCTGGTTTTAATTTATAAACCTTTTTGCTGCATAACATGAAAAGAATAAGGATGTGTGTTGGTCATTCAAAAAAATCTGCAAACTGAGATGAGTCTGACAAACAGAACAGTAACTGCTATGTGAATGTCATTTGATCTACAATGTCAAATGAGAACTAAAAAATGGCTATGCAGGATCAAACCAAAGACTCATTTGGAAAAATCATCTTGTCTCCAATAGCAACTATAAGAGATGCCTTGAAGGGCAAGAACATGGCAAGTATATTATAGACCCCTAATTTCTTCCCATCTGTCCAATAATTCTAGTTTCCTCTGCTAGAGATAGTTTCTGTATGTTTTCTGTTTCATCATTTCTCTTTCAATTTTAAGGTATTATGCTATCACTTATAAAACAGAACTGAAGGATCAAATGAGTTTTCTGTTTCAGTAACTCTAAACAGACTGATTTGTTCACTTTGACACTTTGTAATTTTTTAACATTTATAAGATACTTCAGCAATGAGTTCCACAGCTCAGTTTCCTCTAATGGTTTGTTCTGAACCTGGATCCTGACACCTTCTTTGGAGAACCCTCCAGATGGAAAATTCTATCCAAATTTCTCATGCTTCTCCTTACTTCTCTTTGCTGCTATGTTTTAAGTCTTTTTTTCCTACAGATACCACTGAGTGGAAGATGTGATGATTCCTAGCTGCATGAGGAATTCTAGCTCACTAGTAAATGCCGCAACTACATCCATTCATAATAGTAAACAGATATTGATCTCTTTTCCAGCCCTAACAGCCTCCTGAATCATGCAAATAATCCTTGTATAGAAGTCATTCTGTACCTATAGCTTTGAATTTCCTTTTTGTCCTTCTCCACTCCCTGTTCTGTCTTTAAAATGAGGAGACCAGAATGGTACACGGTATTCAAGATGCACCAGAACCATGGTCTTGTGTGATGGCAAATATGGCCTTCCATTATTTGTTCGGTCTTTTCTCTCTACTAATTCATAATATTTTATTTGGGTTTTTGTCATTAAAGAGCACTGAATTGATTAGTGACCATATAAAAAGAAGCATCTGAAGTTTTCAATAATATTTTCTAATCACTTGGGATCATTCATTTAAGCTTAAAAATGATAATTTGTTGTCACACAGAAAACAGGGGATGTAATTTTTTTTTTTTACTATCTTTAGGTTAAGAAATTGAACTTAACATACACTGTTACTGCAATTTTTGTATAGAACATCCTTAGGAGTCACAAAATTCAGAATACCTCTATTAAGTGTGCTCAGCTCAGCTTTAAATTCTGTATTTGTCTGGTTTTAATCTATGAGCTATAATTCTTGCTTCCAATGGCCCTTGTTAAAACAAAAATGTAGATACCTGAACTTTTTTCATCTTTCACACAACAGCAGTTATGCAAGACAAGAAGCTGATATAAATTCAGCTGACAACAGCTGATATAAATTCAGGGAAATTTAACATCATAGAAATTACAGTGGCTGATATCTCTTTGAGATCTGACTAATATTCAAAGACTAATTAGAAAATTAGATGAAAACTAGAGATAGATGAGGGTACTAATAAAACAGTAGCAACATGGTTTTGTTTAGGTGCATTATAATTCTTAACAGTTGTTATCATAAAATATTAAGATATTGGAATGGCTGTTCTGCAAAAGAAAAAAAACTAGCAAAAATTACAATTTTAAAGTGCCTTCTACACAATGTAAGTTGCTGTTATGAATAAACCTGAAAACTAGGTAGTCTCAAATAATTTTCAGGAAATGCAAAGATGGTAAAGCACCTTAAGTGCTTGGTCCCAATAAAAATCCTTAAGAACTATTTGCATTTCCTCCCTCTTGCATTCCTGGATTGTGAGCTAGGCTGTGACACTGTCACAAGCCCTGGTATGGGGTTGTGAATATGAATGGTAGCAGACATGAAAAAGCTGGTGGCCTGCCAGCTGTTAGCTCCTGAATTATATCATATTCTTTGCTTGTCCAGTCCATGATCTTGGGTGGGATTCACTGGTCTATTCATTCACCTGGAATTCTAGGTGTATTCCATAATCAAGGGAGAAACAGAATGGATTGTCTCCTCTACCTCCATGAATTATTGATGAACTTTCCCAATTGAATAAATGCTCTTCACCTAGTCACCCAAGAGTAACCAAGAATAATCTGAACTATGGTGCGTAGCCTGCCCGGGAGAAAATTCTATGGAAAGAACCCAAAGGCTGTAGGCTGGAAGCAGGGCAATAAATGCTTTATAGAAATGACTTCTGAAATTCCCTAGTCCTGCTGAAGTGCACTTCTCCCTATACATCTGTAAGCATGCTGAAGCTGATGAAGTAATGTGGTACTCATACAGCAAGGTATGCTCACTTGCTAGTATTGATCCTCCTTTTAGATATAGGAAATTCCCCATCTGGAAGTTTCCTGTAAAAAACAGTGTAGATTTTGAACAATTCTGTTATCTTTTGAGTTTAATTTAATCATAAAAAACAAATTTCACAAGTACTTAGAATCTGAAAAATTAGTCTTCTTCATCCTGTTTTATTCACTAGTGACTAAAAGAATTGTTTAGTAACCAGGCTCTTAAAAAGTGTTTAGTTAACTAAGACAGATAGGTACTTTAAATCAATCAGACTTAGACTGTAATTACAGAGGCATTTCTTCTGGTAGCAGTGCCCTAATGGATATTTTTCTCTTCCTCCTCTTTTTTCTCTGCTTCATTCTGCCAGTCCTGCCTTCTCCCCTGTGACAGTCAGTTATATAGAAAGTTTTTCTTTATTCTTTCACAGACTTTCAGAGTGGAAATCAGACCCAGAATTAAACATCCAGGCTCCTTTATCTGCCTGGATAAGACTGGGACCTTTGAAGTAAGAGCCATAATCACAGGACCACAACAGGAAGTGATGAAAAGTCAGCCCTACAGTTTGTTCCATCCTTTTCCTGGAAAGCAGGAGTGAAGACAGGTACTGCTGTCACTGTTTTTCAAAGAAGAAAACTCACTGTTTTCTGTCCAAACATGTAGCTTTTAGAGGAGAAAAAAAAAAAAAAAAAGAGAGAGAAAAAGAAAAAAAAGGAATTATTGTCATTGTCTATTTCATTTAAGAGTTTGAAAGAATTAGCAAGTCAAAACTGAAGTCCATCTGGTCCTGCACCATGCATTCAACAATGGCTAAATGCTGATTTCATCAAGGAATGCAAAATGAGGGGAAGAATATACTATTTGTACCAGAAAATCTTTTTCATTTTCAAGTCTTTTCAGATCAAAGACTTCTTAAGTTGGGGGTGTGGCTATGAATTTATTCATTCTCAATAAGAATCACTTACAAGCAGTTGTCTATTTCTGTATGAATCTCCTACCACGTGAAACACCCTACCACCTTATCTCTACTTCAGACTTTCAATTTTCTCATCCTGTTATTTTGAACAAGTCATCTGCCAGCTTTATCTGATGCCACCCAAAATCTGGTCCAGCATGACACAATAAAACCTAGCAGGCATTTTTCCTGTGGGATTCAGGAGGAATTTTGGTGCCTGAGGCCAGGCAAAGCTGTGAAAGTCTATGGCTGGCACTAGAGGAGCTTCCTGGATAAAGAAAATAAGGTGTTGTCTCAGTTACAGCTACTTCCAGAACTAGGCAGCTCCGAAGGTATTGTCAAGGAAGAGTGTAAAACTACAGATTTCAAATACATAGGAAATGCAAGAACTTTTCTCAATCGATTTGTGGGCGTTATTTTCACCCTGCAATAAAGTCAACTGTAAAAATCCTAGAGGAGCAGAAGGATGAAGGTAGAGTGATATTATGTATCTTAATTTCACTCTAGTGCCCAGTTAAAACTGAATGGAAGGTGTTCAGTTTGTAAAATGCCATTTCTCTTTCAGCTTAGAAAATATTATGCTATTACATATAAAAGTCTCTGAACTGAAGGACCAAATGTGTTACAATACCCTGTGAAAATATTCGAATTAGAATTTTACAACTTTATGGTTTTTGCCTTAAAAGAACAGAAACTGAGCCCAAGTATTTCTGATGCCAGAGTTGCGAGTGAATGTAGATTTGGAAAAGGATTGAAATATAACTGTATGAAATATCCTATTAACTCTTGCCCTAAGTTTTACATTTTTGGAAATAATTTAAACTAAACTCTTGAAGCCTGCTGTCTATGTTGTCATTACAGATTTTTTACTTCAGTGGATTATGACTTTTGAAAATTCACCCCATCCCCGTTCAGCAGGGGATTAAACTACGATGGAATAAATTAAAGTGGGTTAAAAATGTCTAACAGAGTTTTAAGACCCCTTATTATGCCAGTATCACAGGGTGCTGCTAACTTTGAAATGAAAGTCTAGCTAGGTAAATAAATTTTGACAAGGATCTATTGTTCTTGCTCCACATTCCTGTAAGCCTTCTTTTATTAATATTAGCTTGCCATTTTCTGCATACATGTAGAAAGTAATATTAAATAAAATTAGATTTTATATGAAAGGCCACAGAGCAACATTTCAATCAAAATTTGCACTATAGTTTGCTTTTTGTGTAACACACTGAAGAAAATATCCATTATCATATGAGTAGCCATATCTTTTGAAGAAAGTGAAAAAGACTATCACTTGACATAGCCTGGTACTATATAATGGACAAGGCCACTGTGCACTATTAACATACTCTATTAATAGTACTCATTTTCTACATGATATTTCAAATCATCCAGTGTCAATGTAAAATTTAAATAACATTAAATCCACCCAAATAGTTTATTGCTCCTGTGTCTGATGCTATATTTTTTCCAGAGAAAAACATTAGAATGTTGATACAGCTGAGTCACTTTCCACATAGATATTCATGGGTGCATTCTAGAAATCTGAATTTGAACAAAGATGTCTTTTGGGGAGATTTAACTCCCACTGATGTTGGCAGAGTGCACATTGCCACACAAAGGAATTTCATATCTATATGTGATGCTTGTGGGGGAAAAAAAAAAGGGCTCCCACAGGTAAAAGAAATTCTATTGCAAAAATATAAATTCCTATCATTAAAATTCCCTGCTCTTCACCATGAGTTATTCTTTTATTACAAACAGCTAAATACTTCAGGAAAGGCATTTTTAAAACACAGAGGGAGCTGTTCCAATGTTCAGAGTTTGGCATATCCCTGTTAACTTTTATGCCTTCATCCCCACCTTATGCCCTTGCTGGATACATGTACTAACTTCTCAGAAGTTTGTGATCTCAAAGAAGAAGGCTTTCTTCTCTTTGAATTTTAACCAGATACAGCAATATACTGCCTTTCTAGATGTTTTTAATAGGCCTTGATGATTCATTTTTTTGGTCAGTGGAAATCACCTTTTATTAAAATTAATTTCTGAGGAAAGGAGTATTTCTTTAAAGCTGTTCTGGTGAGGAAGGGCAGCATTAAGCAGCTATTCTATTGCAAGTGTATTCAATGAATTTTTATTGAGATTTTCTTGATGGTTTTGTCAAGGTCTGCTAATTCTTACAGGGCTATGCTCAGTAGCAGCATGTGGGCACCAGCTCTACTAGGCAAGCCAAGTGCTGAACATTGTTTTCCTGGCTATGACATACACAAACATGTTGCAACGTTCCCAAGGTGCAAAGATGTCAAAGAAATACAGATTGGCCTGTTGGAAATCAGGAGACACCACATGTTATACTTACAAGATCCAGGCAAAATTTAGTCTCGATCCAAATCTGAGCAAGATTCTATCATCAGTGTACATTTGCTCAGTCAGGATGCAGGAAAACCAAGTAGCTTCAGTAAAAGTCCCAGCCACACTTGCCTAAAGAGCTGGTCTTTATGTGACTCTGGACACTGCATTACTTATTATGCCATTAAGAGGAATAGAGCTTCTGAGTACTGGGAAGGGGATACCATAAACCAATTTCTCTACATCCTAAAAACTATTCATATTCAATCTGTACAGTGCTTCTTTGTGCTCACAATCACTGAGCTTGCACAGACCTGTTCTAATGTCTATGGTACCTTTCTGAGCTGATCCAAACAGACATTGTCAGAGAATTTACCACAGCCAAATAAAACAGAATATTCAATAGAAAATCAACATTGTCGCTGCCTTATAGTAGTCTTGTATTTTCTCCTGCAGTAGTATCACACCTAATTAAAAGTGAAAATTGATAGCCAGCAGGATTAATCAAATTCCATATGCAAATAGCTGGCTCATGAGAGCCATGGTCCAATTGCTAATACTATCACTAAGGTCATTAATTTAAATTGAGATGAGTTAAGAGTCCTTTGGGCATTGACACATAAGTTGAAGGAGGTTATTCGTTGCTAAGTTTTTCACACTGTAACAAAATCTTAGGAAGTGAATACGTGAATGTTACTCCAGCATGCCATCTTCCAGGATGAGCAGCACTGTGAACTTGTCTATGGGGGCCATGAGTCTTCTGAGTGGTTCTGATACATTACTTTAAATTCTTATTAGGACATACTGAAGCAAGTTAAATACAAGACAGTTCAAGGTCTAGTAAACTGACATCTTTGGGATGACTTTATGCCTGCTGTCTTTTGCTAAACACCTTCAAATAACAGAAAGACTTCTATTTTTTTTAATCAAGACTTGAGTACCAGTTTCATAAAGCCTTCAGAGACTTTCCCAGCCTTCAGCCTTCATAAAAGGTCCAGACATTTCCAATTAGCAAGAAATATTAACTCAGCTCATAAAGAGAAATACTGCAGCACTAGTTATTCTAGTGCAAATACAGTGCATTCTCAGCTTACCAGCTCACCTCAAAACGAGTTCCAGTGTCTTGATCTATCACTGCAGTTCTAGACAGGGTGACTAGAAGAAATGTAGCCTTACAGGCAGATTATAATCTAGTGCTACACACCTATGAGCTTTCTCCAAATGCTGATGGTGAAAATACTTTAATTGCATAGTAACAAAATGACTGCAGCATAATAAAGTAGTGATGTAATTATATAACTTATCCTACATAAAGAATAAAATCGTAACATTTATTGCTCTGACCTTGTATGACAACAACTTCTCAGGTATGTAAAAATATTAAATTAGTCTATCAAAACAGGCTTAGACTAAAGTGAAACCTACAAATCTTGGTTGCCAGAAGGTGTTTTCTAAATTTAAAGAGAGCACTGGGGTCTGGAAAATTAAAGTGGAATCCTTACAAGTTTGGGCTTCATTACTAACTCAAGATCCTGTTTTCTTATTCTTAGAGTATAAAAAATTCAGGTTTCAGGAAAAATCAGACATTATTTGTTTAAAATCTGCACAAGTTAGGAAATAAGATGGCACAAAAAAATGGATAGACAAACATAAATTTTTCGCATCAAGTTTCAGAAAGCCTTTATCTTTTTTGACTGATACATGGAATCCACTCTGCTTTGAACTCAGACAGTTCTAGGCATCACCACCTTGACCAATACTGAAATATTTGAGCTAATTCTATCTGCATTTCCACTTGTGCAGCCTCCTGCATGAACAAGATTTCAGTAGAGTGATTCAGACAGGAATTAAGTGCTTTGCCTTTCATAGAATAAACATTTCATCAAGGGCGGGTCAAGATCACAGTTACATTCATCTGCCTGCCCAGAAAAAGCAAATAATTTTTTTCCAATATCTCGTCCTTCTATATCTTTGTGGCTGAGCAGCAGCAAAAAACAATTTAACATTAGCAAGCAAATTTCATTTGTTACCTGCCAAATGCTGATACAAAAGATAAATATGAAAAAGCAATAATATCTTCATTCTAAGGCAGAAGGTAACATGTCTTCGCTATAATATACTTGCTAAATAACATTCAGTGAACTCATAAAAACATTTAATTTAAATATAAATGCTTAGCAGTTCCATTTTTCAGGGAGCAAATGACAGTCCTGCTTGTGTTTCTCTAAAATGTCTTTTCAGAACAGACATCCTTTCATAACCTACAGTTAGTGTTATATATTATTACTATTACTGCAATGCTCACAGACCTCCCAGTGGTCAGGGTTAAGGTGTACTAGAAGCTAAACATATATAGTCACTGACCTAGAAAGATTTCTCACTGAAACACATTTGACAAAGGCTAAGCTAAAAGATGAAATATTAGTGATGTCTTAACTCAGTTGCAGAGCTAAGAGTTAGTACAAATCTCTGGACTTCTTTTTCCCATGTCAAATCTAGTATGTACCAATAAAAAGACCAGTTCCAATAACTGCATATACATAATGCCACTAGCTTTTTTAAAAAGGATGTGAGCTCAAGGAAACAAAGCCACTTTTGAAGTGGGTTATGTCAACAAGAAGCCTGAAAACCATTTGTAGAACCATTAAGTGGTCTCAGTTTTCTACAGGAGCAGGAAAAACTGCCCTTGTTAATGAAAAATGTTTGATTTGCTCCTCTGCCAAAATATGATAGTGAAAATAATCATACTCATGTTTAGTATGAATATTGTGTTACAATGTCATTGTAAAAGAACAACAAGAAAAAGAAATAAAATTGTATTCACAGTTTGGAAGACATTATAAATGGCTTTCAAAATGTAAATCCCTCTGGTCCCCCTTTATCTTTTAGCAGTCAGTCAACACCATCTCTGGGTAGTACATAAGCTACCTGGTGAATAACAAGAATATTTTTCCATTGTTTCAAATTTACTATATAAAAATCTAATTATATAATTTTTATAAACTTAGAGGAAACCAGAAGAATCTTATTCAAGTTATTTGCTTTTTAGAGTGTAGTCTTTCTTAGTTTGCTCTATAGATAACTAAGACAAGAGACCTTAGAACAGCAAGAAAAGTCTATCTGATACCTGTTACAAGATAATTTAAGCATTTTATTCATCCACTGAATTTTTTTTTTCCATTTACCTTATGGATTTTATTGTTAAAATATGGAAGAATTTTCATCTAGTGTAATCCAGCAGTATTCTTAGATGAATTAAGAGAATAGATTTCCTGATAATTTCAGAACAGCTTTTCCATGGAGAACAGCATGTACACAGATTTGGTCTAAAAGATATCATATTTATGAGAAAGAGATTCTATCAGTCATGAGTTACAGGAGTATGAGAATACAAAGCTTTGGAATTTAAAGCTTTGCTATATCACAGTAGGAACCCTAGGCAAATGTCTGAAGCCTAAGCCCCAGCCCCAAACCCTTACTCATTCTAAGCCCCCAACATGCAACCTCTCACCTAATCCTAAAATGCTGGATGGCAAGAAAAAGAAGGGCAGGCCTTGTATGTATAATACACATAATTTTGCTGTACTCTCTCCAAAACTACTTGTGAACCCTAAATATGATCGTCTACTTTAAGTAATGCAGAATCAGCTTTTTCCAGGTTCACTGACTGCTATTTAACTAATTTTTCAGCAGATCCATGTCAGATTAATCCAGCTGAGGATCAGCCACATATATTTAAAATTATCAAATAAAACCTTCCAGACTTAAAATGCAGCTGATTCTGCATTCAGAGACCTTCAAATGATTTTCAGCTTTATTTTAGGTCCAAAATATGATTTGATATTTCTCAGGGTGGAAGATTTCCAAACAGAATGCAAAAATCTCAGAAAGAGAGACTGAAACTTTCAGCTTGTCCTTGAGACCGAAAATTGCAGTAATTTTGCTTATGGGGAATGGCAGTAGAAGCTGCATGGCAGTTCTCTGTGCCTGTTCAATTACTGTCCATTCTAATCAGATTGCTAACAAGGGATCATTAGGAGTTTGGTGTCTATGATGTAAAATATCTACTAGGAATTGGATTTTGATCATCACTTCATTTTACATCTGTTTCCCCCTAACCAATGGAACAGAGATTGTTAATCACTCTTGACCTTTCCTGGACTCGAACTAGTAATTTAATTGTTAATCCTTACCGAGGGACTTCGAAGCACACTATAGAGCCCCTGAGGCATGCAGCTTGACCCTCTCTGGTCAACACTGGTGTTAACCAACAACATCATCAGGAATTCACTCAGATTTGACAATGTTAATTGCAGTTTTGGCCATCGTTTCCGGATGAAGTAGAAGAAACAGACTGTCTAACTAGAAACATTAAAATTATCTGCTGAGCTCTAGGTGACTCTACATGAATCAAAAAAAGTCTCTCCAGCCAAGAGGACCTTGCAGCCAAGACAAATCTTGCAGACTCACACTACTGCACTGTCAATTTGCTCCTAAGAAATGCCCAATTCCTGGCAATTAGAATTCTTAAGAGGCTGGTGAAAATCTGTTAGTTTTGGCTTGTTTCAAAATCTTCCCCCAGATGGTAATATAATTCCAAACCAGCTGAGATTCACTTTGTGTTAAATTTCTTTCTATAAAAGGATCCTGCAGAAAAAAGAGGAACAAAAGCTCTTCCCCTCCTCAAATTTCAAGTTATAACATGGAGAACATTTTCTTTGAATCATTCTTCTGAGTATGATTATATTCTAAATTCTGTATCTCCAAATCTAATATTTTTCCTTGATTATTTTCAAATCTACATTCAATTATATTTCAGACTAACATTTGCTAACTGAGAGACAAGTAACATAAAGGCAGTATGGTCTATCATGCACTCAGGTCTTATTGCAAATGCTAAAACCAGAACACAAGCTTCTACCTGCACATTTTCTGCCAGATTAAAATCACATTGAACTGATAATAATTTTCTTGTAAATACCAGTGCCTAATACTGTTATGGTATGTCACACAGTTTCATGGTTTTTACATGTGTTTGTCAATAAAAAAAAAAATTACAGGATTTAGGGTATTTGTAACTAAGATAGAAAAACATTTCTGTCTTAAATCTGAATGTTGACTATTTCTGTACTTATATTTACTTTTCTGTAATACTTAAAGCACATTGCCATTGCAAACTGGAATGCAGTGTCTACTGCCCTGAGATTGTAGTGATTAATATCTCATACAGAAATACCAGCAAGATCCCTCAAAGCAGACAATCTGTGTGGACATGAAGTTGAGCAGCAGCTAATTAAATCCACCTATTAGCAGACCTTAACTGAGGCGCTGCACAGCTCTGCTCTTACTGGTTCAGAAAACAGCTTGCACAGAGGTCTGAGCTGAATTTTTTGTAATCTCAGAGACCTATTCTCTTAATTTTTATCCATTGAAAAATGTACATCTTCCAAAATAAATACAAATCACTGTAGTTGTTCACTGGGGGGAGTAATTTCCCATGTAAACTGAGCTCAGGTTTCACAAAGGAAGACATTAAAGGTACCTCTCAGTTTGATGGGCTACCAGCCACTTGAGTTGCACCTCAAGGGACAAAAAGAGACTGCTGATTTTCTAGTATAAAAATAGAATCATTGACTGCACTTTACTGGAGTTACTCCTGAACTATGCTGTCATAAACATAAGTTCTAATCTGTTCCACACGGTTACTGAATAGCCCAGTCAATAGCAACTTATTAAATGAGTAATTTATATTTGTCAAGATTAAGAACACATCCCATTTTCTGCTGTCTTGATCATACTAAGACAGGCCTACACAGGTAACAAATATTATTTTTAAATAAATATTTTGGCCAGCTTAAGCCAAAAATTAAAAAAACTCCCTCTGCCCTAAGATCTTGGCAAGAGACACGTGCAAGTCCTCACAGAAAGGTGACTGAGGAAGTGTGTTGTGTTGAAAATATTCCTTTGACTAAGAATTTACAAATTTTCATCTAACAAATCACACCAGCTTTCTTAAGCATTTCAAAGAACCAGCAAAACACAAGAGCCATGAAAAGACTGAGGACTTTTGAACCTTTCCCAGCCCTCTTTCTGTTGCTGCAGCTCCTCCAGGAAGGCAGCTTGCCAGCTTCCACAAACAAATCCCCAGCACCAGGGTTCTGAGGTATTGGATGGAGGCAGTCAACAGGAACTTGTGGCCAGTGTGCCAGGCCACCTGTTCTAGGGGGGATCAAGCCATGGAGAAGGGTTGAATTCAATTTCCTTAGCAATTCTCTTTACACAGCTTCCCAGCATTTATCAAATCTCTGCCACCTGGAGAAACTCTCTTTATGTCTGGCAGAGAGATGGAACAATGAAACAGAATGTGTTTCCCCATCCCCATACCAGATTGACACTGGAAACCCCTAAGCAAATTCTACAAATATGACAATGGAAATACACAGTTTTTCCTCTAAAGAATGAAGAAATTTCTGGTAAAAACAAAAAAAATAAATAAAAGTACTCATGAATTTCTGTGAAAATTAATTAAAACTTCAAGGGGCTGAATTAGTGAATCAGATGCAGTCCAGAGGGAAGTTTCTATCCATTGCTGTCTCATGTTATTTACCACAGTAAAGCACAAAATTTTGCAGGAACTTGAAATTATTCACCACAAACTTAGTATTCTTCTCCTTAGTATTATTATAATCCAAAGCCTATGATCTCAGCAACAAATCATAACACAGACAAATACATATAAAAAACACTTTTTTCCTTTTCTTCACATCACAGAGAACAATAAATATTTTATCCATACTAGAGAAAAATATTTACATCATTCAATGCTAGTATTGACCATTTATAAAATGTTACTAAAATTAATTATGTGACTCTTATTGTCTGTGGGAACACAATATAAAAATAATATTCTTTTAAAGTACTGACCTTTTTCTAAAGGTGTCTAAGAACTTTATAATAAAAGCAAGTCTGTCACCTACATCAGAATTATCAAAGTACTGAAAGTTACATATTTTTCTCATGGCAACCCAAAATTTTTCTGAATGCTGTTTTGACTGCAAAACTGTAGAATGGCCAAAATGAATCCAAGAAGAACCAAGGACAGTTGTGGTGGATTTTCATTGAGAGTAGTAATTCAAATGTCCTGGTAGAAAAGAACAGGCAACAGAATTATTTTTTTTAAGTAGAATCAATTTGAAGTTAATAACAATCTGCTTCGATTAGAAATTCAGGAAGAAATTGCAAGATTAAAAATAGAAAGTACATAGAAGCATATATACATACTAACATATTTTGAAAGGAAATGTGTACATTTAAATACAAATTATTTTTTTGCCCCACTACACTACTGAATTTGGTGTAATGAAAAATGAGACAAGACAGATGAGAATACAAAACTTCCCAGTGCTAGTCCATCACTGGCAAAGTTGCAGAGAGGAATGAAGGTTTATACTTGGTGTGGACCCGTGTGACACTTTCTGGAGAAGCAAGCTTTTTATTCAGAAAAGGAACAGATGTTTTGGCAGATAGCATAGAAAGAATCCTGTCAGAGACTATAAACTAGGCTTGAAGGGGAAAAAAAGAGTCTGAAAAAAATGTGAAGTATAAAACAAAAGAACCAAAATGACATGGATAAAATAGAAATGCAGAAAAAAAGACAAGGGCTTTGTTAAAATTGAAAAGAGAAAGTAAATGTGCTCAACTCTTTGTAACTTTGGAAGAAGTTTTAAGGCAAAAAAAATGAAACTTATCTCTCTTCCACTGACACAGCTCATTGCAGCATGACACTGGGAGATTAATTTTATAGCTCCAGACAGAAATCAAATAAAAGGAAGAGTCAATGCCCTTTTTAAGCATCAGTAGAGAAAGATCACAAGTACACAGCCAATATTAAAATGCAGCCAAGGTTTATGGCCAACATTTAAGTAGATTTGTACTGGAAGAACAAAAAATAACCAACTGTGTAAATGGAGATGGGCATACTAGCTCCTCGCTTGCTCTGCACCCAGAAGTTTTCCTCTTTCATTTCTTGGCAGTAAAGAAGCTCCTTCTGAACCAAACAAATATGCTCAAGAAGACTTGAAACACAAATTCACCAAGCCATTTCCTGTCAATACTTTCAGTCCTCATAAGAAGAGCTTTGTCAAGAAATTCTCAGCCTACTCCATTCTGAAATCTGCAGCTGCTGGACATTTTTAAAAATCCTCTTTAACCTCCGAGAATAGCCTTTTCTGAACAACATATACACTGTTATCAAGGTACCCAAGCCAATTATGCATGGTATCATCCTGCCATCTGCTAAGAATGAAGTATCAGCCAAAGATACCATGGCAAATCTTGCTACAGTCATCTAAGTGGGAAAAAATGCTGCCATACAGAAGTTGTACTCCCAGCTAGCTGTGTGTCTACTGTGATGACACTGATACCTGGACAAGTAATCACAAAAGACTCAGGTACTTTATGCCAGCTGTTTCACAGAAGAGGCCCACACACATATCCTTACATGATGTAAATTCAAGGCACTTCAAGACCACTTGTGAATAAACAGCAACAGAAAGTTATCACAGGAAAAAAGCAAGAGCACAGACTTTTTTATTAGAGAATACTCAACTTTACATTTTAAATTCCACTGCAATAAGCTTCTTACATCCAAAAAGGCACTACCTGGCCTGGAGGGATGTACCTTAAGGTGCAGTCCCTGAAAATATTTTAAATACAGAATTTAATGTTTAGTTGTTGTCTCAAATCACTATTTCTATGAGGAAAGACCTGTACAGTTACACTGACTGGAGTAAGAGTTAGCAATTCAATATTTCAATGAAAGTTACATACTTTTGTTTTTTGGATTGTAACCCCTATATTAAGTCATTAAAGAGGTGCTTTTTCTCACACAGCAAGACATAGGATATCTCTCTAAAAACAAGAAACCGTGAAAAAATTTATAGTCAGAAAAATATACAAGGAAAAACTGCAAGGAAATGAATACAAAGTCCCAGTAAAACTGACAAGAAGAAATAAGAAGGTTCATCTGGATAGAAAATTGACCGTATAAACACTTCTTTGCATTCCATATATATTTCCATCAGAGGTTTCCATTTTAAATGTTCTCAGTCTGCAGTCAAAACCAGATTTTCCTGTCTGATGGAGATGAAAGCTCAAATTCACCTCTGCAAATTAACTATGTTCTTTCCGCTTCATACATCAACTATTATGTGCAACGTTATTTCTGGAATTGTATCTTAGCTTACAATTTGATGATTATGGTACATCAGGGAGAAGAGAATGCACCTTGCTCTGCCACAGCTACATTTTATTGACTCCACAGTACTGAATTGGGAAATTTCTTTTTGTCAGCAAACTAAGCAGGTCTGACTTGAAAGATTTAAAGGCTGCAGATCTGGCATCTGTGATCGGTTGATGCCTGCAATGACAATGGGATGGCAAAAAGAATCTGCTTAGTCTAGGAAGCTCCTGCAACTATTTACAGCTGAATCACTAAGGGATAGCAGCGTGCCGGACTTTTGCCATCATTTTCTCTAGGTAGAATGTGTTTCTCCATGAAAGGGGAGACTTTCTGCCCTCTCTCCCCCAACCCACCTCAGCATTTTCAGCCTGTTATTCATTACTAACCATGAACACAAAGTAATCTCCCCGATGGTTCCCAGTGAGTCTGTAGATTTTGGGGTTTGTGATATAGGATCCATTCTCACTGGTAAAGTCTCTAGCCTCCCAGTTTAAACCTTCAAAATCCAGAACCATGAAACACAATATTAAGATCTCTGAGCTTACTCTCACAAATTCTCTGAGGCTTCTAGCAAGATCTTTCCTCATCCACCCCTAGACTTCTCAAAATCTTTGACTCTGAAAACTGGGTTTCTCTCTCCTGAGAAACAAATCCTTTGCTGATGAGGTCTGATTAAAAGTAGATCTCCCTTATTCTGTAAAGAGGAAACAACAGAAATCATTTATTACTGAAGGAAAAGCCACGAGTCTAAAATACCAGAGGACAGAGGGATCGATCAAAAGGACAATGAAGTCTTTCAATTAACTTTGATAGACTTTGGTCTTAGGTCATCAATCAGCACTGTTAAGAACTGTGGATCTTGTAAGAGGTCTTGTACTGGAAAAATAGAGAAAAAATACAATCTCGACAATTCCACTAGACAGGAAACACTCAGGGGATGAACTCACAGACATAGTAGCTGGATTATAATAACCAGCTTTATATTTAAATAGAGCAGGTCAATGACAAATTAAATATGGAACTAATGGCATTTTGTTCATCACTAAGTTTTATGACTGATTCTTGCCATAATTGGTGACATACACATTTTTATTTTCATTTTAGAAATAACTGATCTGGGTAAAATAAACACAGATCTCTATATTTTCCCTTCCAGAATCATTAGCCCATAGATTTTCATATGGACATTCTCTGTATATCAAGATATAACTAGAAGATTTAAAATTACATAGACAATAGAAACACTGGTACCAGAGATTTTGTGATTTTTTTTTATAGAAGGTTAAAATAATTTATATTCAATAATTTATATTCAAGTATTTATTGAACTTTAATGTTCCTTGGGGTTTTTGCTGTTATTACATAAGTGATTATGTAAAAAAAAATAGTTATGTGTTTATAATTCTTTCATCTAGATCATCCTCCTCATTAATGTTAATTTGCATGTGACTTTGGGTTATTTTCTTTTTCTTGTTCCTTTTACAATTCTCTTATATTTTTTCACCCAGTATGTACAAATGAGTTTGCTGATCTTGCTTCCTGAGCTATCTCAAATAGGTGCAAATTACTTTGCTTAATTGTATCAAAATGCCAAATTCTACACAAATTCTACTTTTCACTGTTTTACTCACTTATGCTCCCAGTTTGTGTCGCTCTAGTAAGTGAAAATTAGCATTATGCTGATCCTCACAAAATGGCTGAAGTAATTTGCTTCCATTTGTGTTTTTATTACCTGATAACTCCAGAACTTTCACTCCTGAAGAAAATCACCTTGCCTTATTCAAATAAGATGGTCTCAGTGGTTGCTGCAGCTGCCACTGACCAGTGTTTAACCTAATCTGGCACCAACGCTGCTGCTACTGTGGATCTGATGAGTACAGAGCCTTCCTGCTACCACTGAACCCTCAGAGCACTGCAAGGAACCACCAGATCTGAAAAGGAACTCCAAGGAACATATATGTGAAGAGATGCTGTCTGGCTAGAAAAGCTGTTAAAAAACTGGCCTTTTAGACTGTGCTATAGACAAAGCTTCTTAAAATCATCAGCACTTACATGCTTTTCTCCTTCTCCCGAGTTAACTTTTAATCTGAGGCCAATACTTAAAACAATTAAATGTCTTCCCTTTCTGAGTTCTGCCTGTAAATAAATACTTTTCTAAAAATGAAAAAAGCTGTCCCTGTCCTCAAGAGCAGAAGTGATCCCTAAATATCATTAATTTCCTGTCTCTCAGTTTCTACTCACCACTTTTAAGTCTACCAGTATTTTCTATTATCATATGATGCTGCCTCTACTCACATAAGTTCTTGGGTTTCTCATCTCTGGGACAGACTCTATCTGCCCCTGGAGTTTTGCTCATCTTCAGACATTCTAATATCCTGATCATCTGTTCAGGTATGGTCTTGATTTCCCTCAGTATTTCTTCTTCCTCTCATAGGAAATTTACAGCCATTTACAGCATCTGTCATCCACTTACTCTTGAATGTTAAGGCAAATCATTAATTTAATGTTTAGAAGTTCTGTCCATTAATTATGTTAGCTTCTTACACCAGCTACCTTTATGGACTTCCTATGCAAAGTACTTAAAAATTCCTTCACAAAACAGCTCAGCATGTCTTTTCTCATGTTGACTTTTTTATAGGATTAGGCTTCCCACAAAGAATATGTATTTGCCTTCCTCTTCTATAAAAGCTAAAATAGAAATCCATTCTGTGCACTAATTTTTTTCAAATCTCCCATTAACTACCTGGTCTAAACTATGTCTAAAATTGCTTTGATCATCTGTATTAAACCCCTGATTTTCATGGAACCTAACCTTTTTTTTTCTGCAAGCATTTTAATATAATCACTGTTGAAACAGAACTTTTATTTGTAAGGATTATTTTAAAAATTGAAGTAACCAGGTCTGAAGCTTTTGAAAAAAATGTAAGGGGATGGCATGTCTCCAAGAAAACCTAACAGAAGTTTCTGTTGCTATGACTGCTCATGCTGTATTTTTGTATGTATTTATTTTTTAACTTTCATTGTTATCCTTGTTCAGACAAAAGATTTTTAGCTTTCCATACTAGAAAAGAGGAACAATCTACACACTGGCACAACTTTCTTTCAACACTAGACAGTGCTTCCCTTTTAAATATAAAATATCACATGTTCCTCTAGGAAGTTAGATCACATCATCTACTTTGTAAACAAGTCAATGCCCAATGAAATACACTTCAGCCTAAATTTTTTGGGTATTTCTGCATAGCGCCTTTAATGAAAGCCCATTGATGTTCACCCACAAAGGTCTTGTCCACACTGTCATAATCCACTTCAAATCTCTGCCATCATAACATCTGTTCCTCTGTTTAACTCTGATCCCCTCACACAGAATCTGATGGAACAAAAGTGCCAGCCTTTTTGACCAACACTTGTTTATGATTTTCTGAATAATCAGGTATAAGCTATTTGCCTTCATCTTCAAATTCTTCCTCATTTTCATCCTACCTATCATCTCCAATGAGCTCTCTCCAGTTAGACCATAATGTTGGCTTCCATTACCCATTTGTCAGATATTTTTAAACAAGCTCCTCTGTGATTTTTTCCAAGCATCTGCCACAAAACCTCATTATCTTCCTTCAAATCCCTCATTAAAACTCTCTTGCTGTGATGCCTACAAAAAAACATGAGAAAATGTTTAAGCTAATAATGCAGTGAGACGCTTTCTCTCATACTGACCAACACTGCCTCATTGTTTCCTTGTGCTCCTTCAGCTGTCTCGATATATGTGTCGTCTCTTACATTTGAATCACAACCTCCCCATGTGGTCCTGGTTTATGACTTAGAGCTCTTTGGTGTTGATAATATAAATAAGAATCAGAAGAAAAGGCTTTCCCCCTCATTATACTTTGCTAGCTCCTGCAAACATGTTCACACTTCTCTTTTGTGTTAGTTTCTAGCAAGTAATTATAAAAAGCACCTCTAATATAATCTCAAAGTCCTCTCTCCCTTTTCAGATGGGAACACCCAACTGAAGGACTAATTCATTCCCTATTTAAAAAAAAATGTATTTGAAAAGGGGAACTATGGGTAGGAGGGAAAAGCCAGTGTTTCAGCACACTTTTTTCCAAAGAGGATATAGAAGTTCAAGCCCATTTTCTCTCCATCTTGTTCCTGCCCCCTAGAACAGTACAAAAAGGATTCACTTCAAGGGAAGGATGAGGTCTTTCCTGGGGATTAGCAATTTCCTCTTTCCCTGACTGCCATTGTTTGCTGGATATAGCCCAAGTCCTGCTGCTTTTGAAGGCACAGACTCCTGCTCCAGCACTTCTCATGGAAAGGATTTTCCTTCAGGATGGGAAAGAGCTATTTTTCCACAGATAATGGAGAACAGAATGCAAATTGAACGTTTTTCTCATCATATTTCACAGTCTCTCAGTTCAGTATTATTTCCATTCTCAGGACTTAATGTTATTTGTAATCTTCCCTAATACATGCAACCAAAGCAGCTCAGCACCTGCACTAAAAGGAGCTCTTCTTAGAGCTGAATCTCCTCTGCATCAGTCTCAGAGTTACAGCGAGAACTGATGTTTCCACTTTGGCTTTTAAGTCCTCTATGTATATAATACATCCTTAGCCACTGAATTTTCTTCCCTTTGCATCTTGTCTTTTTTTTTCCTTTTTACCAGATTAATATAACACTCATAGGAATGACCCCTGGTCACAAGAAGGATAGTTATTTCCCTGGTCTGACACATTATCATTGCAAATACTACACAGAGGTGTAGAAATTGGTTTAGACAGATACAATTTATTAATGTGCTCAGCAGATATCTGTCTATCAGCTGGAGAACTTTAGCACCTTTCTAACAAGAGATACACATGCAAGAAAAATACACAAATTTATACACCTACAAAGCTCCCCACAAACATCGGTAAATCATACAGCAGTTGATGATTTTGAGATGTAAGCACTCAATTTTGACATCTGTATATTCTGTACAGACAAAAACACACAAAGCTGTGGGGTTTGTATTTCCCAAATTGCTTAGGACTTTGAGAAATCTTGATACTAATTTTTCCTGTGTTTCCATTTTGTTAACAAAAAAACAACAATGCAAGCTACAAAATTATATCAATTATGCTCATGAATGACACAACTCTGCATCATATCCTCTTACTCAATCTGAGTTATGAGAAAATGATATAATTATGAAAATTCAATCAGTCATAGAGTTCATTAATCCCATAGCACATCCACAGGAAGTAAGCATGCAACTGCAGTGCAAGTACTGGGCAGAGCCAGAGGCTATTCTAGCACAGAAACAGTTTGGAGACAACATGGAGCAGGTATAATCTTCACCTCTTCAGGAAGCATTTCAGAACTGCAGCTGTGGAGTTTCTTTGTGTTCCTAGGGGAGTGAGACAGCTCCACGCTGTTAGCATAATCTCACTCTACAAAGGCTGCAAATGCAAATGCACTGTCCCCACTTTGATTTCATGTTGACAACATTGTGTCATGGCTGATCAACCAGTCTCTGTTTAATTGTAATTTTTATCTCAAGAGAAATTCAACTCTTTACAACTTTCACATCAGAAACCTATTGGAAAAAATAATAATAAAAAAAAAAATGCAGGAAACTCTGTTTTCTACACTTAGCACCTGCCAGTGCCTTACCAGCAGCTACGAACTCTGATGGACACGTTACAAAAGAATAGACTTTCTCTCCACTCAACCAAGAGGTTTGCTTGTTGTAAACACAGCAGAAGCTCAGCTTTGAGAACTCACAGTGTAAGGACATTTTCTTCTACATGAATATGGTTAGCAGACTTCTTGTCTTAGCCCAGGAGAAAGCTACCCAAAACAGTTTCATCCTAAAATGCTGAACCACTTTAATAAGAAACTCAAGTACTCCTGAGGAAAAGAAATCTTAAAACAAAACAAACAAACAAACAAACAAACAAAAAAACCAAACAAAAATAAAACCCTAAGTACCTAATCTTCCAGAATTTCTCTACCTTTTTCTGGTCTCCTTCAGTGGGTTTTGATCATTTTTCTAATATCACTTCCAACACATATCATACCAATATTAACTTCAATCTGTCTCAAATTTCAGGACATCTTTTCCTGAAATCGTGCTCTGATTTAGCAAGAAATGACCTTGCAAGACAGCATTATGGGCAATTTAAGTGAGCTGAGGAAATGTTAATTAATATGACATTAAAATATTAGAACTTGGTTTAGATTATTTTGTAATACTATGAATAAAAAAAACTTAATCAAAACAGAAAAGCAATAATGTGATCATGTAGCAAATGAAATTAAGGAGAATCAATTACCTGATCTACAGTCTATGGATCCAATTTGAAGTTATGCACCATTTACAAAGATCTTCTGAATAATTCACCCAGGGGAAAAAAAGTTCAAAAAGTGCTGTCCAATAAAGCACAGAGCTTTACAGTTCATTTAAGCCATGTTTCTTTATGCACAAGTACCCATATCTCCATTATGCATCCAAGGGTGCACAATCACAAAACAAGGTGGACTGTGACAGAAAGGGACACGACCTGTTCCAGCACACAGTGCTCATTTAGTTGAGGAAAAGTAAAATAGGTATAAAATGTCAAACTGCCCGATGAACCCTAACTTAGAATAAATGCTTATTACCTTTGATGGTTTTATTGAGCTTTGCTGCAATAGAAATAAAGGATGAAGAGGATAAGAAAAAATGTAACCACTTAGTGAAATTTCCCAAGAAAATATACTTATGCTGAAGCTGAGACATGCAATTTGCAGGTTTTGTGGTCCCACATATCTTACCAACATCTTTTACTGATCTGCAAGGTAACATAAATGATCACTAGTAAAGGCTTTTTCAGATTTCAAAGGAAGTAATAGCCAGCAAACTATAGATAATTAGACAGAACAAATCCAATAGGACAGTTTAATAAGTTGGGAAAAAGCATCAGAAGGAATTTTTTAAAGCCTCCCAAAACCCATAAATTTTATGAGCTAGGAATCCACCCCATGCTCTACAACACCTGAAACCACTGGATAAAGAGGAGACCGAGTCAGCTGAAAGTGGCCATCACCTTGGCATCTCTAGAAACTTTTAGTAAAAGGAAAATTTCATGGGAAAATGCAAGTAATGTTATTTTGTATATTTGACAATGACCTAAGCACTGTGAGAAAATACTTTCCCAATCTGCTGTCTACATTTCAAGAGAAATGTTGATAAATGGTACTCAGTTAACAAAGAACCTTTAGCATGCTTAGTAGATCAGAAGACCTGCTCATAGCTAAATACTCCAAGAGCTCAATACTTTTACAGAAAATTAGGAATTATTTCATCTACAGCTTAAAAAAACATATATGGGAAACAAAAATTTAATAACAGCTTCTCTGATCTACAGCAAAGAACAATTTTAAGGAGTCATCCTCAAAACTTAAAAACACCCCATGAATAACATATGAATATGAAATATGAATAACAATATGAATAAAAGCCATAAGGTTTAGAAAAAAATTAGGAACTAGAAATGTGGAACATGCAATCTTGCACAGGCCAAAAGTTCCCCAAACTCTTATAGCACAAGCAAAGCAGAATTGTGCACACATCACAGACTTCTCAGAGATCAGATACATAGAAATAGAGAAGGATCTACATTCACAACAAAAGAAAGACTATAAGACATGAAATGGGAAGAGTTAAAGTACATTATCAACAGACATACCTTTGAAGCCATTAGTGGACAAACATTCAATTAAGATTAAAAGGAGATAGCTCAGTATTGAATTCAGCATTATATCTACTTTCACTGAAGAAAAATAAAGATTATTAGATGATGAATGTACTGAATATCTTCAACAGCTGTAAGACGGCTTACAGTTTCTGCAGTTTTAGTACAGGAAATGAAGAAGCTAAAAAAAAAATGGAAATAAATGTTTTGTGATATTGAAACTAGATTATTTTGAACATATTTTATTAACTGCCTTTACAGAGTACTGCATTTTCTGCTACAACTTCTCACCAACATTGGCAAAGAGCACAGATGGAGTTACTATTAGCTAGAGTGATCATGCATTTACTAAGTCAAGACAGAAATCTTTGCCTCTTGGCATCAAAAATCTAGAGGGAGGTAACAGTAACATATGACTGTCTCGTAAGAGAGTCATAAGAAAACAATTTACATAGCAGAGAAAACACAGAAGATATGAGCACATATAGAAGACACTGTCTTCAAACAATTCAAATTATGCACACAAATGGGATATTTTGGTTCAGGAAAAAATTCTGGAGTCTGCTATATTAAATTGCAGATGTGTTGCTAGCAAAAAGATATTATGAAAACAAAGAACAGCACAAAATCAGAGCTCCCAGAAATACATCCAAATGTAAATGAACAACTTTGGCCTAATGTGCAACATGGCCTGCATGCCACTGTAATCAATATCATCAGAAATTACAGAATGTGAAAAGGCTGAAGAAGAAACTGCAGCTCTACAAAGACAATACAAAACTTCAAGGAAATAAGGAATCAGAATAAATTTGCTAGAAACATGAGTATCCTTCATGACTTCAGGACAAATTTAACTGCATGAAGTTCTATGTTCACTCTTGGACCCTTGGTACAGGGTCCCACCAGCTGGGGACAATCTGCTGGAGTGCCATGAAAATGGCCAAGGTGCAAAAGCAGATGACATATGTGACTAAAGAAATTGGGTTCAGTCTAGAGAAAAGCATCAGAAGGGACCTTATGGTCAGATTTCTACTACCTAAAAGGTAGAGAAGATGGTGACAGACTTTCCTAGGAAATTTTGTATGAAAATGAGAAATAAAGAACATGGTGAGAACATGAGATGATGAGTGTGATCAACTGTGGTAGAAGTTGCTTGAGAGACTGTAACACGTTTATTTACAAACTGGTCTAAACATAGCCCTGATCAATCTGATTCCTTGAAACTTAGCTCTGCTATGAGGAAAACATTGAGGTAAATTACTTCAGAAGGCAAAAACAAAATACAAAACTGTGGTTTATGTAAGCCCTCCCTCAGATCAAAATGACTAACAAAATTCAAAGTTAAAGACAGAGTGATAACAATTGGCTGGATTGAAAAATCAATTCCAAAAGCTGAGAAAGAAGAGTTACCTGATAGTGAGAAGGAGGAGAATTTTAATAAGCCTTTAGGTGAAAAATTGGAAGGCAGAGGTAACTATTAACTGATTATTAGCAAAGAAATACAAGGAAGTTGGTGTAAAAAGAAGCAGCATTACAGACTGAAGTCTGTAGTTACAAGGCCTAGCTTTTTATGTCCAGTGGCATAAAAAATTTTGCTTTCCAAGCTTTTATTTTAAAACTATTTCATACCTTTACTGCATTAGGCCTGAAATTTCAGAGAGGGAAGGAATATTTTGTGAAAAGCATACCCCCACTGGAAAATGGATTTTTATAGCCATTATTGCATTTTCTACAGGGGTTCAGTCAAATGTGAATTTGTTGTTTAATTATACCAGTTCCCATCCCCAGTTTCCCTAAGGGCTTTGGGTGTGTTGGGTGAAATACATTCGATTCTGGGAAATTCAAATACAAAATTCCAAGCTTTCAGTGGTTCCTTTGGAGGAGATTCTTACTATGGTGTGATGGTGAGTATTGGCATGTTGTACATTTGTTCCTCAGGCAAGAGTGGACCTTTTCAGATGATTATAGTTTGTAGAGAATTTGCTTCTGATGACTGAGTTTAAGGAGAGTCAGACTGCTCAAAAAATTTAAAGGGGTATCAATGTATAAAAGAATATCAATAATAAGAAAGTCTGATAACATATAAAAATTAAAATAATCTTATTACAAGGAACGGAAGTAGAGAAATATGATAGGAGTGGTTAGACAAGACCAGTAAAGAAAATGAAAAGGCTAACAACAAATGGCCACCTTCCAGGCAGCTAAGCCAAATTTTAAAGTGATTCAAGAGGCAATCAGACCCTTAGGAATAACAAGCACCAGGTGTCAACAGTGTTGCTGCTGAAATGTTAAAAATAAGAAGCTGTAATCTTAGAGACCTTATCTAATTTTTTTTTTCATATGGAGGTCTGTGAAAAAGCTAAGGCAACTGAAGAAAGCAGGCATATTTCTAATTTCAAAAAGGAAGACAAAATGTAAAGAGACAGTCTGTTTTCTCTACTTATTATGATTCATAGAATCCTAGCTTTAACACTTTTATATAGATTTTGCCCTTAGAGGCAACAAACAATAGGAGAATGCAAGTGTTTCCAGGCATATATAACATTTCATAAATCTCATCTCTATGTATCAGACGTTTTCAATGCTTCAGTGGCAAAGAAAAATTGTAGTATGATCAGCATACATATTTAAATAGATTTTAAGGTCTGTGTGATAGCATTTTCCAACATGGTCTTTGTACTGCAGTGAAAGAGATGCTTAATAAAATAATTAGGGTAGCCCAGTTGTCTTTACATGACTGAAATTTAGACTATGTCATAGGAAATTCCTATGCAATTTGTCAACAATATAGGATTATAAAAGGCAAAACTGTGTGTGGAAAAAATCTGGCATGAACCTGTAGGAAGATTATTACATAGGGTAAAAAATAAAAAAAAAATAGGTCTCAAGAAAATTCAGTAGCAGTTCATACAGTCAGAATTCTGGGAAAATATTCCAGTTAAAAAATTAAATACAATTTTCTTATACCACTATTGGATAACCACATAAAATGCTGACCAAGGAGGAGGCAGAATATGGCAAGCATTACTAAGAATCTGTAATGTCAAGGTGATGGAAAAGAAGAAATGAGAATGGGAACTTAGTTATCAAAGTGATGCAACAGTTTGCCTCCTTCACTGAGGCTGATAGTGTCATATCAATAGACACTCAAGATGAGTATGAACTCAGTAGTGAGTTGTGTTTATTCATTGAGCAAGAGCCTCCTTTGTGTTACAGTGGGTATTTACAGCCTGTCCTTGAGCATACCTTGTTGAAATTAAGTTTCTGAATTATTGTTAGGCTTGAATAGATACTGTTACATTAAAATCTTCCTGATGCCCAATTTTAATATTCAAATGCAAGACACAACAGTATTTTGTCTCTATTTTGTTTTAATTTAATAAAAGCTACCTACCTCAATCATTTCTGCTCTCCCTTTTGCTTTCAATGACCATTCCATGCCCTTCTTCTTTATTTAATAATTATCGCTCCAGGCAATTGCTAGATCCAGCTACAGTGAGTTCATTACTAGGTTTGATTTGAAGATTCACATTGTTTTTCAAAACAATCAGCAGAAGAATCACCTTATATCTTATTGGAGATTAGCCTATCTTGCTACAGAATACGTCTTATCCTTTTCCCTTTTTAATAGACAATTTCTAATAGGAATAAAGCTGCATATTGGCATCTCTGAGCCAAAAGAAGAATAAATAGGTCATTGACCTTGGAAAAGAATCACATGCAGAATTCAGGGCTATCATGTAGCATTTCATCATTATGAGATTTTGTTCAAGAGGCAAAGTTTGCCCCTGCTCTCTTTTCACGGATCATTAATAGCTTTTTAATCAAGAAAAATTAGCTGAAGATCATGTCATTTAGCTAGAGCTATATAATGATCTTTATAAATGTCTCCTGAATACAGTGTCAAAACCAAAAAATCTCCCCAATAGTTCTCTTATTCACTATTTCTATTTTAATGTCTGGCTACTGTGTTATGAAAATTACAACTGAATATTATAGTTGAGGAAATAATTGAAATATATTTTGAAATAACAGAATAAAACTCACCTTCTTCTAGTTCTTTCTTAAAACAAACATTGAATGTATAGATCAACTTACAGAATGCCATAAAATTCAACAAATAGTTTTTATTGGGCCAAAATGAAGAAATAGAATCCAATTGTGTCGCCAATAAGGTTTTTCTAATCTTTCAGCATTCAAATCAGAAATCATTCAATTAAATATTTTCTTTTAAAACTGTATCCTTTCAGAAATTTTAAATTTTAAATTCACATCTAAAACATAAATTATATTACATAGACAAAAATAAACTGTATCTGCAACTGAAGAGTGCCATTTATGTACAAAGAATAAATGTATTTCTTATAAAAATCAACCCAGAGGCAATAGGATTTTCTATTTAAATTACCTATTTCTGAATAAAAGTGTGATTTTGGGGGCACTTATTCAAACACCCAGCATATAGTAATGATGTTAAGACAGGTGTTCAAAGCCTGAAACAAAATTCCTGTGTTCATCCAACATTTATTTTGTTTTTATTTAGAGACTAAAGCTTTCCCTCCACCCAAATCTTAAAAATTCAAAGGTGTGATCCAAATTAATAAACAAAGAAAATATAAATTATGCAGATGTACTGTTAGATCATCTAAATAAATAACATCACTGCACTATTAGTCTCATCTGGATTTTAGGAAAGATTAACTAATTTTCACAGCATCTGGCACTGACTACTTGCATTTAAAAAAAACAAACCATAGTGATACTATATGTAGAATGTTTGCATGTACTTTTTACAGCACCTTCTTTTGTTTGATGATGTAACTTTGTAATTTTACTATGTTACCAAACATTAGTGCTTTGGTAGTATCTTTAGTTGTATCTAGTAACAATTCTACCTGAATTGTGAAAAGTAACCACTTGTCTGTCACAGTTTGATTTTTAAGATCCTCCAATATGCTTTACAGTAAGCTTCTGACTCTCTCTCAGTTGTTGTCTGTATTCTTTATTTATACTAATTTTTTATTCATATCTCTACATCATAAGATCAGATTACCTGAAATTATGACTTCCCCAAAGAGAGAGAAGATATCTCATTAATATACTTGCATAAAAATGCACATACACCTATGCATTTGAAGACCAAATGAGATGAGTATAATGAACAGTATAACTTGGTAAGAAATACTTCACCTAAAGTCAAACAAATACACCCAAGAAGAAATAATGTCACAAGTTTGGTTACCACATGTAACAGGCTCTGCAATTTAGGGAGATTGAGAAATTTTCAGTGTCACCTGCTTTGGAAAGGCTCCAAAGGTACTCTACTATGCAGTGGTCTATGAGGCCACAACTACTTTCCACTTCTGAACCTGATATGGAAGTCCTGATACAGAGGTTAAATTTGTTGCATATCACATATGTGTGATGAAGTTATTCTGAGGTTTATCTAGTACTGATTGCAACTAAACTCTGCTATTGTAATGTCAGTGCCCCTCTGCACAGTGTAGTGAAACCAAAACCTACTGTGCATTTATAGCTGGGAACGAAGGAAGAGTTTTTGAGGCTACTGAGACATCTAAAGAGATAGGTTCTAGCTCCCCAGAACTTTTCAAAAGTATCTTTTCACTAAGATACAACAAAGAACATGTATTCAGAAAGGAAAAAAGTAGGCACTGACACATCTGATAATCCTGCTGCATTTGGCTGTATTGCTAAACACATGAAAGCCTACGTGCTTTTAGTTCTAAGTCATTTGTTCAAGACTTCATGGAAGGCATGATCACTGAGCAAAAGATACAATATGGGATTATCTTGTACGACTGGTTGTTTTTCTTTTTCTGAGAAGTTTGCCATACAAAGGCATGTTCATCCAGGAACTCTTTAACCAGGAATTTAGAATTTACTGAAGGTTGTCAAATGTACCTGAAACAAAAGCATCAAATCTACATTATGTGTTCAAATATAGCCATCTAGTGCAACTTTAGATACTCTAAGTTATATACGTTATCAGATAACCTAAGCCAAAAGGACCACAACTGTATAAAATCAAATTTTAGAAAGAGGAATCTATCTCAGGTTGACTACCTACAAGAATCTCCATTTACCCCTACAATCTGCTTGATCCAGTCATTTTATAGTCTCCTGGATTCTGCCTCAATTGTAAAACAATTGTAAATTGATTTCTATCAGTTTGTGGCACCAGACATCAGCATACACTTCAACTTCCAGCTTGCAACTACACAGTTTACCTGGTAGAAAACACTTAAGGGGAAAAAAAAAGTACACAGACCTGCTAGCAGAGGTCTGAATATATATCTACCAATGATGCATCTATGTTACAAACTCAAAAAATATTTTCTCTAGATGCTATCAAGGTCAAGCTCCAGCTCCAGTGTAGAATATATTACAGGTAGAGGTAAACCATAGTAGTGTGTTGACCTGAAGTAAACCCTAGAAGTTTGTGCTAGCCACTCTCCCCATGAGGCCAGTAAGTCTTCATCACATCCACTAGAAATGCTTGGATTTACACAGAGGTAGTGCACAAGTGTAATATAAACAAAACACTCTTATCTTGGTGTCAAAGCTGTCATCACTTAGCTTTTTAGCTCACCCTGAAGAAGCAGCACAGAAAAGGAGAGCTTGAAGATATCTTCTTCGTTACTCAATTGGTGCATAGCTTTGGGTCACCCTCACAGACCTTATTAAAGGTAAGATGAAAGGAAAGAATGATCTTTCCTTAAACAAGGAGAGGATGCTTGAATTGCTGTCTAGATTAGAGAACATCTTGGTCAATGACAGCTCCCAGAAAGAATTTCTCACTAGCACAACTTCCCTTGGATCTCAGATGACTAAACAAAGGTGGTACCTGAACTGAAGGGTCTCAGGTTTTAAAATTGCCACCAATGGAAAAGGAAAGGCCTATTGTCATTGCAATAACTGAAATAAAGAGAGACTGAAATTTCACATCAATGTATGAACTAAGAGGAAATGATGCAGGAAATGCAGAAGCTCATGTTATCTGAGCCACTCTCCCCAGAATTCTTCTCCCCTCACCACATTTTACAGCAAAGTAACACTGATTTAAGAAGAAGAGACCCCATGCAGAGCACTGCTCTCACCTGGGTAGGCTCACTTGAGTTCCCCATGCAGGCTTTCTGCACCCACTTGCTTTTGCCCTAAACCACTTTATTAGCTCAGATGCCAGTAGCTGTAATTTGTAAAATTCCTTTTAAGTTTGGAACATACATAGGAAACAGACTGCTGAGTATATTATCCAATACATGGGTGTCCACATGGATTTGTCTCCTTCCTAGGTGTATTAACTCACTGGCTATTCCATGTCCTGCTCTGATCAGAAACTAAAGATCAGCAAAAACAACAAAAAGAAACAAATGAAAAAATAGCATTTTCTTCTAATGGATTAGCTACAGTATATTTTCTGGAAAACATCAACAAATACCAAACTTACCTGACTCACTATTCCCCATGTACCTATACAGGATCAAGAACAGCTGGGTAGATGGGCAATGATAACAGCCTGCAGAAAAGCAGGGTGACAGCAAGATACAATGGCAAATTCAGTAGAAGAGGGAAGGTATAAAGAGTGATCAAAATAAGTGAGAAATATCAAGAAATCTAAAGCAAACTGACTGTCCTATATAACAGGTGATTTCTGAGTGTAGCTAGAGGGGCCATCTCCAAGGAAATTAAGACTGCTGTCACATCTTACACCGAGAGGCAGTGTAAGGTCTTGGTGGGTGTCAGAGGTTGGTTGTTGTACTGAGAGGTGGGCTGGAAGCCAAAAGGGTCAGTTAAGGGAAATACTTGCTCCAGGTAAAGCTCCAGGGTGGCTTTGAAGAGACCTACCTGATCATAGACCTAACTCTACTGCTAACTTTGTGCCCTCAGGCAATTAATTTTGTTTCTTTGAGATTCTGTTTTTCTTCTTGTCTCCCCTGTCATCTATTTTGAGCTGTATGTTGTTTAGGATAGCAACTGCTCTTACACAGTTCCTTGAGTAATGGGGGTCTGATCTCATAGGAATCATCTGGATGCTCCTAGAATACAAATAATACATAATCTTAATTTAGCAAATATTTATTGAGTTCTCTCAGGTATTTGAACTAATTACTGACACTTTCCCTTAAAGAAATAATCCATCACTCTGCTGATGATAAAAGAGCTTTTTGAACAATGGATTTGAAATCTATCTATTCAGATAAATAATTTGTTCTTATTTCTTTCCTATCACTTTATGCAAATTGTTTGCTTCCCTGTGGGACAACTCTAAACTCTCTAAATAGTGTGAACTAAACCACTATTGAGGTTCAGATCCTGTACAATGTAAAGATGCAAAGATATATCTTCTATTTCCAAAGAAATACAAACTGTGTACAAACAAAATTTATATTCCACTTATACGTAGTTAATAGAAGAGCTGAACTATGTGGGAGATGACACATAACCATCTAATTTGATAATTATATATCAAAAGTAGCATTTTTTCTATTTATTAGATTTGTTCTTATACTATCAAAATTCTAATTAATCCATTTCTATCCAGTCTATTTTATAGTAGTAGGCCATATAGCTTAACTACACCTGTGGTAGACACATTTTCAGGAGTAGATGTTTCTTTCAAGTGGATCAGTTTAAGAGCTTAAATTCAGGTATTCAAAGGCTTCTTTTCGTAATTAAATGAAACCTCACAGTCCACTCTCAAGAAAGAGACAGAAATATCAAAAATTTGACATCCTGCATGGGAGGTTTGTCTACCTAGATTGTTTTTTCAGCTATTTAGAAAGGGCTTGCTTTAGTTATTACTAGATAATAGATACTAGAAATATTCCCATTAATTTCAGCAGAACCCACCACAGAGAGATGGCTAAAAAGTAGAAAATCTCCTTTCTAGTAGAACAAGGAAAAATGTTTTATCTTTTTTCTCTGTATATCATATATGGAATGCATCAATACAAAACCACAGAAACCCATCTAAAGTTTCAGCTCAACAAATGTAATGTGATGTGACACAACTGAAAACTAAATGCTGTAAATAACATTCTTTCATTACTAATTAATTTTGTGGAGGTTTGAAATCCCATTCTATCTATATGCAAAATTTTGAGCTACATACTCTTCTGACATTAACCTGCTGGTTCACCTGCTCTAACTGGAATGAAAATTTTGACTCATTTTCCTAAATTTTTTCAGGATAAAGGTTTAAGGAAAAAACCTTACTATAAAAAAGGCTAATGGCATTTCTAGTTGTTATTTTAGAATTTTATCTACCTTTAAAAGAGAGCTCTATTATGGTCCCAGATGATAAACCAGATCAATCTAGAGAGGATGCTAAAAAGAGAAAGATATTGATAAGATAAATGAAGTAGTTCTTCATGTACCCTATTCCATGGGTATCATTAGTCTCAGGGAGCAAAACTGGATACTAATCTAGTGACAGAGGACAAAAAAAAAACCCATTACATGAGATATACTGTGGTGAGCCTGAGTCATGGGTCAGGTGATAAGATATGTGGTTTCACTGATTGTTTCAGTCCCTGGACTATCAAGCAACTGATGGTCCCTAAAGCTGTATTCATTCACCCCATCTAAGAGTATTCCTGGTGTTCAAGGCACAGTCTAACAGTGGACTGAATTTCAAGATTAGGAGGCTAATTCAAATTTGGCTACTCTGAGGTGTATAACCTTCATTGTGTGACTGACTTTTCCCTTTTTGGGCCTTCCTATACTGTTCAAGCTGCAAGCTTTGAGTGGCAGGTACTGTCTCAGACTATTTATGTACATAGCTCCTAGGAAGACGGCCTCAACCTCATTCAAAATCCCTGGGTACTTCTAAAACTAAAAACAGGACCAGAAGCTCCATCAAAGCAACTCGTGATACCTCCAGAGGCATATACACAGACCTGGGGACCTCATTCATTCCCCAAGTCCACATGGAGGTAAACCCCAAAAAATCATCCAACCACTGGAAAAAGAATCTGGTTCAGTCACAACTTTTTCTCACCACTGACAGAGACATGAAGGAGATTAAAGAAAGAAAAAATAGACTGGAAAAAGAAAGACAATGGATATGGAGACTGGAGAGATGCAGCAGTGATCTTTCTCTGTCCAGAACTATGGACACTGGAAGGATTGTACATGATTTTTCTTCATAAACAAGTTCAAGCAACATCACCACAAAATATCAGGGCCACAATACTGCTCATGCAATACTTTCTTTGTCTTCATGAGGTATCTGACAGCCCAGAGTTCTGCACTTTAATCGTGCCTTAGGGAGAGGATGTTCTTATGCACTGCCTCATTATTAGTTTGCTTTCTGCTGCAAAGTTTCTGAAATAAGCTGAGAATCAAATTGCGTCAAATTGACCAGTTCCACAATGGTGCTCCAATCTCCTGAACACCTGTTGATTGTGGAGAGCTTGCAAGCATCAAACCAGGACTTGGACCTTTTAATCACCTCTAAGATTCTAAGCTGATTCCTCTCTATGAGTTTAGCAAGGTTCCCAAATACTCATTCTGAAGATAAATTGATTTTATTCTATTCGAAAACACAAACTAGAAGAACAGAGATAGATTTTCACTTTCAGCCATTGGCTTCCAGTATCAGCACAACAATTACTTGTGCATTTAATTTTGTGCCTGCTATTAAAGTAAATCTGCAAGCATGGCAATCTATTAAAAATTAGAACCAAAGGTCAGCAAGTTTTCCATAATAATAGTAATATTAAATTTTGTATAGATTTAAAATTATCATTTATTTTTCCAAGTAGCACAAAACCATTCAGTTCTACAACAACAATAACTGATACCAATAGATAGATTTTTAGGAACCTAATGACTATTTTTAATTTATTTTGGCTCTGTACAGTATAAAACTGTGTTTTTAAAGTCATGCAGGACTAGCAGAGTATGAAATAAACAAACAAAACAAAACAAAAAAAAACAAAACACAAAAATAACCCCTACTATCTGAGCCAGAAGTTTGCTTAAAATGTCATTTTCTCTCATTTGTAAAAAAGCTGTCACCAGATGGAATGAGTTCTCAACTGCAATGCTCAAAGGTACTCATTAAGTCCAGGAAAAAAATATATTTCAGATGAAATTTGTACATAACCTTTGCCCACAACACTTTTAAGGTTCAGATCTATTCCAATATGCTGGGAGTAGTGTTTGTTTGAATGGCTGGTTGGTGTTGTTGTGATGTGCTGTGTCAGGTTGGTTGCCAGGCTGACTCTTTATTTAACAAAGACCACAGTCCTTTAGTAGTCAAGCAGTTTGCAATAATTTCTATGTCCTCAGAATATTTTAGGACTGCAGGACTGTTGTTTATTCTATTGCACTGTTAGAGGACATAGGCAAACACAACTCAGCTCCAACTTGCTTTTGGTACAGACACAATTTTTTATTGCCACTGAGTCCAGGATCACAGAGCATCAACACTGGGACCATCCAGATCGATTAAAGGTGGCAGAATTGCATCCAGATTATTAAGATTAAAACTTGGAATGAAGATTTCCACAGTATTTTAAGGCAAGAAGGAACCTTCCTCATAACCTTGAGTGAACTGCTTCAAGTAAGCAGATAAAGCCCACCCACTAAAACCCCTTCAGACCTGGTCTTGTTAGATCTTTGTACCTCTGTTCTGCAATGGGTATACAAATGTTCCTGTTAGCAAAACATTTCTCTGTCAACCCCTGAAGCAGACAGGGTGTTGGGCAGGGACTGTGAAAAGCCAGTCTGTGCTTCCAATGTGCAGCATCTCATCTTGGATTGATGCAGGTACTTAAAATTATAACCTAGAACAAAATTAATTTTCTCAGTGTACAAGGAACATCACAGAAACAAAGCCTAAACCCCTGAGTCCCAATCCTGTACCTCTGGCTATGATATTATCTTTCCTGATTGGCTGTAAATCAGTTTGAAAGGCTGATGTCAGATGATGTCCAGCTTAATTCTGCAGGCAGCTTAAAATTAAAGGAATCTGATCTAAGATGCACTGCAAACACTGGGAGTTATTTCCTAATGATATCAGTGGCCTTGATATTGCAGATCAAGTATGCAAACACAGCCTGCTTACTTAAAATAAGGAAATCCTTTCCAGATCTGTGTTCTCCATGTGCCTTTCAAGGATGCAGAGTTTAAAAAAAAAAAAAAA